>NC_142601.1:1817750-2117750 GCF_041222555.1 Hakea prostrata | reverse complement strand
TTAAATTAACTGTATCTCAATTCTCAACATCCCACCATCCTTGCTGCTTCATAATTCCAAATTATATTATATAGGCTGTGTGAGTGCGCTTCTCTCTTGTTAGAGGAATGTACTGTGTAATCCTCCGTACTCGCCACATCTCCCCCTCCCCTCTATCCCATCCGTAAAAGGGTCTATGGCCCTCTGATTTGAATCAGAAATTTGAGGAAATCTTTATGTTATGTGTCTGATGATGAGGTCCAATTTAATGTATGGACCTTATATCAGGTTAGTCAAGTATGAAATAGGTTAGTAAATAGTTTAATTCTAAACATAGATAAAAAGAAAAACTTTAACATTTAATATAATAGCTGACACTATTATTGTTTTATCAGAGCCTTTCAACAACTTATGAAATATCCAACGGTAGAAAACATTATTCCTCCATACTCCAGATTCATTTGGATTTGATTACAATTCGGAATGGATCAGCTAAGAATACTTCGTATTTGATTACAATTCGGAATGGATCAGCTAAGAATACTTCGTAGTTAATGACTTGGCATTTTTCAAGATAAATGACGGAAGACTCAATTTGATTGCCTTCAAGCTAGTAATAATTTCTTTCCATCATATGTCCACCACATACATGGTTTCAACCAATTCCTCTTAAACTTCTGGTTCTACTTCTACTTAATTGAGAAGGAGGGTTGAATTCAAATTTATTAACTCGCTCACCGATTTCTTATGCTAGTGGAAAACAGATATCACCAAACAGCATAATATCACGCGCCTATACATTTTATCGATTTTATTTATAAGTAAACGGAGAAAAAAGATGTTCCAGATCGACGGCTGACAGGACCAAATCGCCGCCCATTAATTGAGAAAAAAAAAAAGAAAAAGAAAAACCCGGAGTAGTCTTTGGTGGGCCCACACTTCCCAGCCACCCTACCAGGAGACAAACCCCTTGTTATCTTTATTTCTATTGCCTTGCCCACACATGTGTCCAGAATTAGTAAGCCAAAAGTCCACATCAGCACATGACGAATGACCAGTGTTCCCGGATTTTTTCCCTAACACCACGTGTCCACTGTAGATGGTTTTTTTACCGGCAGCAACCGGTAAATAGAATATTCAACGGTGATAAGCACACAAATACGCTATTTTATTCAAAGATTTCTGGAAAATGAAAAGGAGAGGCCTATATGTATGACATGTCCTTATAATAATACATACTTTTCCACGTCAAGCGTGGAAAACAAGGAACCAAACATCACCACTATCCCTCTAGGCCTCCACCACCACCACCACTGTTCTCATGTAAACATAACACTGTTTGGCTTGTTACCCTTTGTTTTGCTTCACAATTTCTCAAATTTCATTTAATTAATGAGTGTCTGTCTAATGAAAATAATAATTTAAAACAAAATTACACGCACAAAATCGCCTTATATCGGCTAGCTCACGGTAACGGTAACGGTATAAATAATATCTGAGCGTTCAACTCTTCATGACCTGAGGGCAAAATCGTCAATGTCTATCTCTCCGAATTCTTCTTCCTTGCCAAAGTAGCTACACCTTGGCCGCTTGATCTCCGGAAGCGTTAACGGTGATTCGATGTCAAACCCGAAAGCGTCAACGTCACCGTAAGGAGGTTCATAACTAAGTGTGTCTGAATCAAAACGGAGGACCGACGTGGGAGACCACGCAGCTTCAAGGCTAGACTTAGGAGAAGGTGAAGAAGCAGCAAAAGTGTCAAATGGATCGACTTCTTCCGTTACTGTTTCCGTCAATGTTGTCGAGAGAGGGAAGTTTGTAATGGCGTCAGGGCCCTTCAATCTAACGGCGGCTTTATCGTAGACGGTTGCCGCTTCTTCGGGTGTATCAAATGTTCCGAGCCACAACCGCTTCCGACGAGTCGGGTCGCGTATCTCCGCAGCCCAACGGCCCCATGGCCGTTGCCGTACACCTCTGAATCTTTTCCGGCGAGACTCATCGGAGTTCACCGACTGGAATTTTCTCTTCTTCATCTTTGCCGGAGGCGGGGGTGGAGGTGGAGGTGGGACCGCTTTAGCAGGAGTGTCGATGCGAATCTCTTGTACGTATCTTCTCATCCGGCGCACGATCCCTTCTCCTTCTTCGTCACTTGAGGAGTCAGTGGCATCTACGTCTGTGAAAATGATCTTCACCATTCTCTTTTGTCCGAATTTCGCCATGTCTCGGCCAGTTAGAAGCTTTCTTATTTTGAAAATATGCTCAGAGAGCTTCACCTTCGCTTCTTGTTGTGCACTAACCAAGTGATCCATGGCACAGAAGGGCGGATTTGAAGCAGGATAGATTTGATTCATGTGGTACATGAAAATCGCCTGGAAAGAACATGAAACAGAGGCAGGAGACCAATGGAACTCGGAACTTTACGGGAAAACAATGGAGGAGGAGACAAAAGAGGAAGGTGGATCTCTCTCGTGGAGTAGTTGCAGAAAGCGGAAATCAGAATTTATAGGCTTCTTTTTTGGAAGGTTTTCTTTCTGGAAGGACAGGGGTATAGAGAAGTAGTAGAGTCCAGTATCCAGTATTAGGCTGCAAATCGCCAAGAAAAGTTGGGGCAAAAGCTGATAATTTAAACCGTGAAAACCAATCTTCAGTATTTCCCAAAGTAAGGCTGCGTTACTGAAAAGGTAGAGCGGAGGTTGCAGAAGCAATTAGATGGCTTGACCTTTCTCTCTCTCTTCTGTTCTCTGTCTCTCTCTCTCTCTCTCTCTCTCTCTCTATCTGTGTCTCTGTGGCAGGAGAAAATGAAAGAAAATAGGTGCCTGAGTCAAGCAGGTTCGAGGGGGGTTTAGGGTTCTAGCAGTGGGTGCAGAGAAGAGTGAGAGAGTGAGACAGAGAGGAGAGAGAGAGGGGGAAAGGCAGAGACAGATTTGCAGAACTGGCTAACTGCAAGGGTGGACGAAACGAGGAGCAAAGTAGGAGAAAGAGGGATACTTATAGTATACGGCTTTTAAAAGCTAAACGCACAAGCACAAGTGCACAAGTGCACAACACACAGTCTCTCTCTCTTCTGAGGTCTGAACCCTTAAATTAGTGGGTTCATTGGGAAATGTCACGTGCGACGTTTCCCAGCTGGCTTTGTTTGACGTGGCGCTATGGCGGTCGTGTTTTGGACCATTGGTCGTGTTTTGAGCGTGAGAGACGGAAATTTGAATTTGCTCTTCTTCTGTCATCTATTCAAATAATTATTAATTGATTACTAGATTGTCCTTGCTCTTTCTCTTTCTCTTTCTCTTATAGTTGAATACTTGAATCTTCCTGCGACAACCACACTCACACCTACTCCTATTCTAAAGGGTGTTGTCAATCCTAATAGAAGTCGTCGAATTTGCTTGGTAAGTACGCAACACTATCGATATTTTGGACCGTTAAATTCGAAATTACGGTCCAAAATTTTGGTTAAAAATAAATCTTGACCGTTGAATTACAATAATCGATATCAAAATTTTGATCGGACGCCTATAATCCTAGTTCGAAAAATCCTAGTTCATAATCTCATGGTGGTATTTTTTGCGACCGAATCTTAACTCTTGTCGGACTTGGGCTGACTCGTTTGTTGGTCGAAGGGAGCCAACCCTATTTAAAACAGAAAATCGTGGATAGAGTAGGATTGATCTGAGGATTGGTGGACACTCTCACAGATTAGATACCACCACCACCAATAACGCTTCTCTGTGGTGGAGGAATTGAGTGTCCAATCTCTGGATTGGTGTTGCTTCTTCTTTTTTTTTTTTTTTTAATTTTAATATAATAATAATAATAATAATGAATCTCTTACTTGAGTTTGAGTTGAGAGAATTAACTAACTTACAAATTGATTTCTTCATACATAACTTCATGTTGGTCTCCATGACCACAACACCTAACATGTAAAGTAGAAGAGGACTTATAAGTGTAAGACATGATTTTAGGGGTGCCCTGCTCTAGGGGTGATGGGAAATTACTGTCCCATCTCAACTAACCCTCCTCTTTATCAATGCGTGAAAAGTGAGTGGTGGATCAAGTTTGTCTGTACATTAACGCAACATTGTGGATTGGACAACATTGGACATCCTCAACAATTTCCACTCTTTGCTTTGGTTGTAAATTAACTCCTTTTGTTGCATCAAGGAGATTCTTCCTCCTTGTGAACCTTCCCTTGAATAACTAAACCTATCGATTGCCTGTTCACTCAAAAAGGAGAAAAAATTAAAAAATTCCTTTATTAGAAACTCCTTGGGCCTGATAATCTCAATCAGCATCAATATGATATTATATATATATTGTAGAAAAGGAAAAGCAAAGGGTCAATAGTTGACAAAAGCAGAAAATGAATATACGAAATTAATTTAATTTGAATAAAGAAAGAAAGAAAGATTCCATATGTATGCTACTTTAAAAAGGGAATTTCTTGGGAGAGAGAAAAGCGAGTGGGAGGGAGGGGAGGGTTCTGTTCTGTTCTGTGACTTGTGTCGACAATTTGAAATAATTTTATAGTTTTTGGTCCATTAAAGCAAACCAAAGCATGTTAGCTGGGGCAAGCCGGCAAGGTTGGTCTGTCTTTGATGGATGGACTCTCTGTCTCTGCTCCAGCCTTGAGCCTCCTCCATTATAAAATAAATTATAAAAATAACACCAAATCCTATTTTTGATTATTTCTTCAATCCACGCTTTCTATTTTTAAACTATAAAATCATTTGGTGAAAGTTTTCTGTAACCCGCGGACAAGAACATGGATTCATCTATAGAAATAGTTTATTGTCTGGTATTAATTTTCCTACTCTCTCTTTCTTTTCTGGTTCAATTTTCTTATTCTCTCATTAAAAATTAGGGGAAAACCTCATGAAGGGAAAGCAAGAGAGCTCACTTATTATTATAGACAAAACAAACAAACAAAAACAGTGAGAAATTGATGAGTGATGAATGATGAGCCTGTGAGAGCCACAAACACGTTTTTCTCTTTGTTTATTATCTCAGACTTTTCTCTTGGATTTTGGATTTCTTACTTTTCTCGCGTCTCTTGAAACGCATGTGCTGACGAAGAGAATTTTCCTTTTGTTTTTCTTTCTTCTTCATTTACCTTTTTGCCCCTCGTCGCCATTGTTGAAGATTTAGATAGATAGGGGTTCTTTGATATAATTTTTCCAATAATTAGATATTATAAATAGATAATCATTTATTTCTAATAATATATTTAAAGAAGAAGTTGAGATAGTTCTGTGATTGATACTTGACATATGTTGTACCTTTCAATTAATTTTTTTTTAGTTGTTCATTATATTTGGCTCTATCAAGAAATTGTTTTAAACTAATAATGCTTGATAATAGTGAACATTGTTTTTAATTTAATCCTTCAATGGCTATTTTTTGCATAATATAAAATTATAAATTACTTTTTTTTTTTAGTCCAATAAAAAGTCATGTAAAAAGAGATAAAAAAGAATCAAACAAAGAGGAAAGACGGAGGTCCTCACAAAAAAACAATTTATGTTGAACTTAATTTACTTTTAATAAGAAAAGTTCTTTGTCAGGGGAGATTGGAAGAAAAAAAGACAGTGACTTAATTTTATTTGATTAGTCTCTTTGAACTTCAGTCAAACTTAAAAGAGAAGAATGTGATTTCATATATGACTTATGTATAAGTGTCTATACATAATCTGAATGTAAATCTTTATATATATTATTTTACATATTAATGATTTGGTTTGATCCATAAGTTAATAATACAAATCCTATTCCATTGATTGGACCTAGTTACCTATTGGATCAAGTATTTGTTTGGCCTCCCTAAATTATTATAATTTGTCCAGTAGACATGATTTTGCTTAAAACTTGATTTCCAAGCTTTATTTTTTTAATCAATTATCAATTCATTAATAAATAATCATTCAAATCAATTAAAAAAAAATGTACAATGAAACATGCATCATAGCAATTACCAATATTATAATAACAAAATGACCAAGTTGTTATATGTTTGATGGAAACAACATCAGGACCTAGATTTTTTGTTTTCCCCCTTCTTTGGTAGAATATCAAAGACTCAATTCATGATCAAAGATTTTATCAAAAAGAATTCATTATTGAAGATTGAGTGGACCAAGATAATTAAGAGAACGTAACAAATTGTGTGCTAAAGATGATTTCAGGATTTGCTCTTTAAAAAAAACTAGAAAGGGTCCCCATGCGGCTAGGGTTGAGAGGAATCTGAATGCAACGCCATTGAATATTCACCTTGAATTACTAGCACCTTTAGTTTTATTTATTTTCAATATTATATCCACATCTTAAGTTTAAAAATCCTATCGATGAATCATATCTCCCAAGTTTTATTAGGATTTATGATTAGGAGAGGAAGAAATCGTAGATTGTAGAGGAAAACAAAGAAACTAGTTGAGCATAGGGTTTTTCATTTAAAGTTATTCTTGTCTTTTTGAAATATTTAACTTGGTTACATCAATACTCAACTTTGATTTCTTAATGGTACTGAGTGCCATTGATATATTTTTACCCTATGAATGTCTGATTGATAAATTAGAAAACTTAGGATATGATATTAATTTTAAGGATTAACTCAAGAGGTGGCCCCAAAATTTTTCCTTTTGGAAAAATAATCAGTGGCATAACATTCATTTTCTTAAAAAGTGAAGATATTATGGAAATTAAGAAAAGTTCTTCTTCACCTACTGCAGAAGGTTCTTCCTCTATAACTCTAAAGCTATCAATTTAAGCACAATGATGACTATCAATGAAGAAAATCCTCATTCACCACGATTTGAGAGACACTTAATCAGAACAAAAAATGCAAAAGCAAAGGTATCTATCTCATTGAAGAGCGAACTTTGTTCACTATTTTCTCTTGCCTTTTTACTTATTATATACACTCCTATCTGTATTGGTATTATGCATTTCACTACCTTTTCAAAAAAAAATAACTTACAGTCAACTTTTTTCTTTTATCAAAAAAGCATGAAAGAAAAAAAAAATAAAAATAAAAATAAGAGAAGGTAGAGAAACACACACGCTTACAACATATTTATGAGAAAATATTATTTATTATGTTACTCATTATTATACGTGAAAAAGTATGAATTATTTATAATGCATTACAGGCATCATCATATATGGCAATATTCTATTTGAATGGTTGGGAGAATCAAGTTGATGTACTTTATACAATAAGAAACTAAGATGAGTAATAAATGAAAGGGATAATTACTATTGGCCCCTGTACTTTGATTTTATTACTATTGCATCTCATGTACTTCTCAAAATTACTAATTCAACCTTCAACTTTGTCTATAAGTACTATTGCCCCCTACCGTTAAGTTCCGTTAGTTAACTGATGATGTGGCATCTTTATATTTTCTCAAAAATTCCAAAATACAATTATACTTATCTCTTTACTTATTTACCATTTTGTCAAGTTACATTAGTACCTTTAATTAAATGTGGACAAAAAATAATTATAATCCGTTTTATTCTAAAAAAAAAAAATTTAAAAACACTAAATAAAGAATGAATGATTGAATAAAACTCAAATAGAAATCGAAGAGGAAGGAAAATCGAATTCAACTCAAATTGAAAACTGAATATCACCTAAAATTTTTATTTTTTTTAATAAATGAAGTTCAAGTGAAGATGGGAAACCAAATTGGATTTGGATTTTGTTCATTTATTTAAGTCAAAATAGATTAAGTTTTGTGAATGTGGGAAAGCAAATCGGACTTGGATTTTGCCCATTTCATTAATTCAAAATAAATGAAGTTTAGGGTAAAATTGACATTTAATCTGGTTTTATAAATGGGATACATTTTATTTTGATTTCTTAATTTTAATGAAGTGCAAATTAGACATTACATATTCAAACTTAACGGCAACTTAACACCATTATAAGGAAAGGGGCAACAGTAATTTCATAAAGAACAAGATTTTATTAGTAATAAAATCAAACTACAGGGCGCAACAGTAATTATCCTTAAATGAAAATACGTTAACACCAATTTCAAAAAGAGCAAGAGTTGTATGAGGAAGAACTTTGTTCTCTATAACAATATTAACAAAGACAATCATCATTGTGTTTTAAGGGGATGAAGCAATCGTTTTAGAGAGTTGTTGTTACCAAAAGGGTTTTTAGAATAAATACAAATTCATGGACCACAAGACCAAATTATCAATAACATATTCTAACCCCACAAACTTTTATATATATATCAACAATATCATATCGATATTGACACTACACTTCCAGAGCCTGCTAAATGAGAAGGCCTAATTCATAGCATATGGCCTTTTTATCTGACACTGGAATACTATCTTAAATGTGTGACTACCTATTCTAATTTAACATTTGATATGAATGCAATGGCAATGCATATCATATCAATATTAAAGAGGTCATACAAAAGTATTTATATCGACACCTACCTTAGGATATTTACTTAACATAGTGTTCTATTAATTAGTTCACACGTTGAAATAAATCAAATTTGGAAGGTCATGCTTGGTATGGTTGTAGTGCTCACTAATTGAATGTTTGACCGTGTTTGAGTATTAGACACAACTACTTTCAAAAAGATAAGGATAACGCAATAGATTCTCTCTAGACCCTAAACAGTAGTTGCTGGAGAAATATTTTAGATGATTCATTTTCATAGTGTGGCTATTTAAAATTCATATCAAGGTGGAGGTCAATGTTCTCCTTACATTTTTCACTATGTATAAGGAGGGCACGCTTCTAAATTTGTTACAAATATAATCTAAGGTTTGGGTTCATATGAAGGTTAATGTAAAAGGGTATTTGGATTGCAATGTCATTTTGAGATTTTAAAAATCTATTAAGGTGAATTATTGTCATCAAATAGGGTAGTAGTTCTAGGCTATAAATATATACGGGTATGGCATTTGCAAGGTAATGAATATACAATCAAGTTTTTCTTCTATCTCTTTAATTATAGGATGTCCACAAAGCAGATTTTCTTCTTCATTTGCTATTTTGTGATTTGTTGTTGTATCAAAATTTTGACAAAAAAATTTAAAAAATTGAGCTTTTAATTGGCTATTTTTCTAATATGTAGTAGAAAAATATGAAAAAAGCATAAACAGTTTATCCATCAGACTTGTTCAGCTATAAGTTGAAACCTTATTTAGGTCATCCCTGGTTTGAAAACTTCAACCCGATGTGATTCCAGTTTTATATGCATTGAATCCAATTGAGTCAGGTCAAATCTGACTGATGGGAGGATTTCGACTTGGAAACCGTAAAGACCAGTCCTCACTTTGGGTTCTTCGTTTAAAACAAAAAGGGCTACAGTGGCCCCAAGTTTGAATTGTTTGATTGATCAAAATAGACCCAAACTGGATTATAGACAACCTCACCTGGCCTGGCCGGTCTATTCATATTAAGAAAAGTTTTTCTACTCAAATTTGTTGATAATAGGTGTTTAATTTTGTTTTTCTAAGGGAGATTAATAGCGGTGTTGACTGAATAATAAGGAAATACGTGATTTTATATTATTGTAGGGTTGGTTGGTTAGTAAGACCAATACATCTTAGTGAAGAGGCCATCAATTCGATCTTACATGATAGTATATCATGTACTATTTTCATCTCTTATATAAATTATCTTTTAAAAATATATATATATATATATATATATGTGTGTGTTCTTGCCAAATACAACTACATAGTCACACAGAACGATTTCAAATTTATGTAACTTGGACATTTAAAATAAAAACTGATTCATTGGAAAAAGAAAAAGAGAGTCAAGTTATTTTCTTGGCTGACTTTTACCACTTACTTATGGATTTGCATCTAATTATGAGTTTCTATCTCCTAATTCAACCTCTAAGAAGACTTATAAGAAGTGGAAAAATTCAAAATTCTCCTCTTTAGATGAAGAAATTTATTAATAGGTGTCAAGAGATCAACCAAGTTGGCTGAAGGACTTTCTTCAAGTAAAGTAAGATGATGGAGGAATTAACATGGATCAGATTTGTAGTCTAACTCTAAGGTAATTGGTAATTAATATTTACAAGTTCTAGTCTGGAGATTTCAAATATCTAGAGATTTCAAATCTATGGAGTTATAATTTATGAAATTAGATGTTTGGTTTGGAATGAAATCGGTTCATCCTAAAAACTATTTGATCGCGTGATTTTGTGAATGTGCAATGTATGCCTTTTTGAAATCTCCGATTTCACCCCTTACCCATAAATCTGCTGATTCACGTTTTAGTGTAAAGGTGAATCTCTAGTTTCATGAATCTAGGGTTTTTACAACCAACGGGTATAATTCTCAGATTCATGAATCCAGAGATTTGAAATCTCTAGATTCATGTAACCAAACAGGCCCTAAATTAATTGGTAATTAATATTTACAAGTTCTATTTAGTGATATAACCCAGAAAGAGCGATAACCCCTCCCCTTCCCTCTTTCCATAGATTTGACTAAAATATCTTCACAGTGATAATTATGTTCTTCCCCCTCTCTTGATTGAATCTTGACTATACATCGAGTGGAAATCGCATCTATGAGATGTGGGACCCATGCCATGATGTTTTTTATTCCAATTCCATGTATGATTGGAATATGGCTCCTCAACTCTCTTTAAGAGCCATAGATCCCATTTTGGATCATCTGAAACAAACAATGGTGACCTATGAAATAAGATAATTTTCGTCTAATACAAACAAAAATAATGGGTAGATAATGATCCCAACTCTTTTACGTGGATGGGTTTAGAGCTAGCATTTCTTTCTATCTTGTTTGAAAAGAAAGAGAGATAGAGAGAGACAAGATATATAATTGGATTCCACCAAAAATTAAAAAGAGAGATATATAATTGGATGCTTAGGGTGGATTTGCTTTGCATGTGAATGATATTAACAGCTCAACTACTAATTTATTCTCACCTCTTGAAAGTCTTGGAAGTAAAACACACACGTGCAGAATGAATAATCTCTCTCCTTTTTAATCTTTTGGCCATTTTGATTGTTATATATGAACTTCAACTTTACGTAAAGGTGGTTTGTCGCATCACATATGGTATGGAAATTAAAACTTAACTCACCATCACTTTGGAATCCCTTGCTACCAAAAGCTTAGCTAGATTTTCTCCCACAACTAACTCCAGCCCACTTGTTCTAAATAGACAAGAGACCTAATATTAAGCTCTTCTATTCTTCTTGAGATTATTCATGCATTGTAGATTTAATTGATTTGTACGATTTAGAAACAAACACAGTTTTGGATTATATTCATTCGTTGAAAAAATATCATTAGATTCACTTTGCTTCAGTTGGAAAAATTCATCTTCTCAAAAAAGAAGACAAAAACTTAAATCTTCTTGGCTTGGGATTTTTCTATAATTTTTTTTTTTTTTTTTTTTTTTAAAAAAATTTAATATAAATATTATATATAATAAAATATAAAAAAAAAAAAAAAAATTTTTTTTTTTTTTTTTTTTTTTTGGGGGGGGGGGGGGGGTTTTTTTAATACACCCCAAAAAAAAACCCCAATTTTTTTTTTCTCCCCCCCCCCCCCCCCTTTTTTTTTTTTTTTTTTTTCCCCCCCCCCCCCCCCAAGGGGGGGGGGGAAAAGGAAAACACATAATAATTAAGTTGATGTATAGAGTAACATTTGAATTTTGAAGTCCCCAACTCAAAAATATTGCCATTTCTAAATTCAAAATCTTTTTAATTGGTTGCATTCTTGATGTCAAAAGTGAAAATTCTCATGACTGCTAAGTGTGGAGTTTTAAGAATCATATGATTCTCAGCATACGTGGATACAATCATACAAATAGTATTATATCGGTACATGTTTGAGGCATTAAAGAATGGGATACGGAGCAGGTCCAGTGTATGTTAATTTTAATTTCATTTCAATTAGAATGCGTCACTTTTGAATGATGAAAACTGATCTAATCCTGATTCTTGAAACTGTAAGATAGAGATGAGATACCTATCAAATCCTATCTGGAGAAGTTAGGTAAAGAAAAAGGGAAACATCAAAGACCCAAAGACCAGGAGTCATGATATTGAAATATAACTTAATTTACAACTAATTTGAAAAGGAGTGGCCATAGAAAGCCCCATCTGTCTCACTCTCTCTCTCTCTCTCTGAGCTTGGCTTGAGCAAGAAGCAAAGCAAAGCAAAGGTCTTTGAGAATAGAGAGAACTCAGTTATCTGTAAAAATGGAGAAAAGAGATGACAATGAAGCATGCAAGGAACCCATAAGCATAGGAAAAGATCACATACGTGAGCAATGATGTAGAGATTGGAGTTAGTAAAATTCTTTTTCATTATTTGCTGTCTTTGCTTGTCAACCAAGGGAGAGGGAATTTTTCTCTCAAGACTTCCAATTCATTCACTGAGATTTCTGTCTATTCTATTGCCCCTTCTGACTGAGTCTACTTCAGTTTACTTGACTACAGTCCATGTTTACGTTTTCAAACAGAATAAGAAAGGGTAGTTAATAATTAATTGGATCTATAATATTTGATTAGTTACTTACCTCAGGCATTATATAATAATTCCATAATGGTAAGTAACCTAACATAAACCTAACACAATTATACACAAAAGCTTAACTAGGTTCACACATTCAAATCATCATATGACCTTGGGATATATCATCAAATTTGAATCCTAAAAACAACAATGACAAAATAGAAAGTTTCTACCCCATAAAAACAAAAAATTAAAAATGAAAAAGACAAATTACATCTAGACTCCCTATGTTTGTAATTAATTACATCTACTATCTCTAAAAAAAATCAAACAAAAATGTAATTCAACCCTGAGATGCACCTCATAATTCAGCTCTCTAAATACAGCAGAGTCAAGATTCAAAATTCAGAGTGGATCATACTGAATTTTCTATCCATTGTCTTTGTCCTCAAAAAAATTTTCGTATAAAAGAAAAGGTCAAGCGTTAGGAAAAAATGACTAGATGACCCAAAAACAAAAGAAAAAGAACCAAACAGGAAAAAGGAAAATTAAATAAAAAGCAGGGGAGCGGCCATGGCCCTTGGGACAGCTTCAGTTCTGCCTGAGTGTGAACTGGATCCCACCCGGTGGGGTACCCTGAAATAAATAATTGAGAATCTTGGGTTTCCTAGGGTGGTAGTCAACAGAGACGTCATTGCCAATTCACAAAACCAGAAAGAAACTAATAAGCAGTGTTAGGAATTTGACCAGTGCTTCTTTAACATTCTATTCTATGTGAACGAAATCTAACAGTCATAAACCAAATTATGTCTGTCTTACCAGACACACAAGTACCCCGTCACCAAGTGTACATTTTTCTAATGTTTTCTTTCTATTTGGGAGAAATACGTATCAGCCCAAGTTCTGGAGCATTTAGGATAGTGGATGTCATTATTAACTCCACCGCCGCACTAAGGATACTTCACAGATAATCAACATGAGGAGGACCTTGCGCTACAAGTGCATCACCATCACCATCTCTTTTGAATGAATCATGGCACCCTCACCCACAGCCGCGGCGCAGGTGATGCGTCCGTTGAAACAACCCAAAAGTTTTTTTTTTCTTTGGTGAAGAAAGCCAAAAGTGAAAGTCTGATATATACCTCAACATCTATGGAAGGTCAAAATCTTCGGCTCCTTGTTCTCACCGAGAAGCCAAAGACAAAGTATAAGATTGGGTACATTTTCCACTGCTCTATTTGCGAGTTCTCACTGGCTCTTGAAAGGTAGGTGGGACCGTGGGGCTCATTCCATTCCAAATGAGGGAAACCATTAATAAGTGTTCTGAGTGGTCGGGTGACGCATTGTGCAACACTTAAGCCTACAATCTGTATAGAACTGTAATGCTTTCCGCATTCTACAGCTTACTACTTCAAGGAATGCGGCCTTTTCTTTCATCTTCAGTGCCATACTTCTTTTTCTTTTTTTTGGTAAGTTCTGTGCATTACTTCACTACTTGTAGAAGTTGGAAGTTGTTTTCACATATTTTTTTCTGATATCAACAGCATGGGCTGTATCTGACATCTTATCTTAGATCATCAAAAGAACATTAAGAAGAAAATAAAATAAAGGAACAGCTATAGGACATTGTATCTCGTGGAGCCACTTCATGCTGGCTCTATTTGTTCAGTGAGTTTAATTAGTACAGATTCTTCGACGGAGCTGCCGCTGGTCTCAATCAAGGGGCATCCTAAGACGAAAGAAGGGCAGGGGACACTACACCGAGAGAAGAAAAAAAAGGTTGAAATGAAACAAGGGATATCATGTAGTGCTGCAGTGCCATGGACGGCAAAACAATCTTTGCACAAGAGAACAATACAAATCCCAAAAAAAGTTGTCCTAGCTTTTAGCAGAATAGGCCACAATACTGATCCTCATCTGAGGAACAAGCATCACTCCCGCAGCAGGCAACACCCTGAAGCAAGTTCTTAGCCCTTGTGGACAAGGAAACTTACCCTTAAGAACAGAAACTTGACACCCCAGAAACGTATCCTTGGTCAAGTAGACATTAACTTGAAGGCTGAGGCATAACATAACAGTAAACCAGATGGCACCAAAATGTGAAATGAAGCAACATCTCAAACTATGCATGGAGGATAAACTTCAAACAGAAGCATCACCAAGAGACTCTGGTAACAACCACATCATCCTATTTAGTACAGTTAATTCCCCTTCCTTTCAAGACTTACACAAGTCAATTTCACAGAGAGAGAGGGTATGCCCAAAGATATTTCATATCAAACATTGTTCTTTGAATGAAGCAGAAACTATTGTTTTACACATCTTTCAAAGTCACAATTATTGGTGTTGTACCCTCATCCCATGGCATATTTCTGTGTCCAGCTCCGAGCAGTTGTCTCGTACTTGTTCCGATCGGACTTGTACATGTGAGCGATCTCCGGTACAAGTGGATCATCAGGGTTTGGGTCCGTCAGCAGGGAGCAGATAGAGAGCAAGACCTGAGTTGCAAAGAATAAATTGTTTTTTCCATTGATGTCACATATTACATTCAAAATTAATTTACAATCATATCTCTAGTACGAGAACAACATCCATCCTCATTATTGTTTGGAATGGGCAAGAAATTGGTAAGTACAGAGAGTTCCTGAGATTGCTTTAAAACTCATAATAGCTTCATAAGGGGAGGAATGACAATGGGATTTGTTCAACTGGCTTGGGAAGGATTACAGAGATTCCTGTATCCATAAACATTCGATAACCTTCTGATATCCAAGGATCTCTCTTTTTATATTTTCCAAGTTAATTTTTATTGAGGACCCACATTTAATCATTATTTTACTAGACAATAAAAAATTAAAAAATGAGCCAATTGTGTAAGAAAGTGCAAAGTTTGTACAGAAGTAACTACTTGAAAACTAAGGATCAGTGCCAAGACATAGTAGAGGATTTCACCATATGTTGACAAACCAACTCATACGCAGCAAGATTTGAAAGATCTCACAAAGACAAAATGGGAAGGTACTTCCTTGAATGTTTCAAGTTAATACATGATCATCAAATATTTGGCATTTTATTCTAGACAAGCCAACCCATAGTCATTACTAAAGAAGAGGCCAACGGAAACCAACCTAGGGGCTTGTAGACAAATTCTGATCAAACAAAGAAGACAGAGGAATAGGAGTTTAGTCACTCCAGGAATTACACGGTATTCTTGAAACTTAAGGCTTAAAAAGGAATAGGAGTTTAGCGGACTTGAGACAAAATTCTGCTCTATGTTTGGTTTCTCTGTCTGTCTGTGTTGATTCAAGCCTCATCAGTGTAAGGTAGCCAGAAGGATATTTTTGGCATTTGAATGACCAGGACCAAGATGAGAGAATCGAAACCCAACTCCCAAAAATGGTCTCTCTAAAGAGTACACACATCTTTCAGTGGTCCAAAAAAGCATGGTTGCCCTTTTAAATGATACAAGGGTCTTGTTCTCCTGAAGTTCTATTATCAAAATTATGCTAATACTAGTACATATAACTCCCAAAATCCTAGGAGAATGTGCTGTTTTCTGGTCCTGGAAAAAGTTCAAAGTTTCAAGTGCGACAAAGCATAATATCCCCCCTTTCTCTTACTTTGCTGAAAATGTAATACAGCGAAACCAAACCAGCCCAGCCAAGTGCCTTTGCGGTATCACAAACTCCTTTTAGCTCAATTTGGCAGGCGGAGTGTAGATGTTCAAACCCACCAAAATACAAAATCTAGTTACCCAAAGATGCCACATATCAGTTATAACAAAGCATGCCACATCAACAGTTGCAGCACCTTTGTCATGTGATTTTACATCATTAATCCACAACATTTCTTGCATACCAGAATGTGAATTTCACTTTGATAGCCATAAAAGGGATCACCGGCTTTGTGAAATAAGGACTTCTATTCAATTATGTTCCCAGACTGGTATAACTTTATAATTTTACTAGTATCCTAGTGAGTAACTCCTAGGAGAAGTCCTAGTCATGTTCTGCTACTGGCTTTTTTCAATTTTACTAGTATCCTAGTGAGTTTAGAACTCCTAGGAGAAGTCCTAGTCATGTTCTGCTACTGGCTTTTTTCCTCACCTCCAAAGCTCATACAAATAAACAGCCCCTACTGTTTTGTATAACGGATTATGCTTTTTTGCTTGCGCAAGCTTTTCTTTTCTCATGAGTCACTGTCGTTCGTTCTCTACGTAGGATTTCTTAATTTAAGTCTTAGAATCGGGTTTTCAGGTATTGTTACCAGATACAATTGTTCCAAATCTTTGATTATTATTACAGGGAGCAAATATCAATCTATCCATCAATCTGATTGAGTGCTACTTCCAAACTCATTTCTTCAACCTGTCTGTTTTGAATCATATTCTGGAAAAATGTCTCAGTTTCCTATTCTACTGTTTCTCTTTTGGACTTGGTGTTGCAAAAAAAAAATTATATTATCGTCTCCTTTCTGAATTTTCTGAAAAGCTACTATACCTTTACATTTTTTTTTTAATTATTCTACTATAGAACCCCACATTCCTACCAGCAGGTTCAGACCATAACTTCAAACTGATTAGGTCTAGCTTTTTTCCCATACAGATCTGACCTTCCACTAGCACAATGGCCATTTCGGACTCTTTATCTGTTGATATAGGAATATGTATATTCAGATTCTTCCATGTCATGCAATTCAAGGAAAAATGCCAGTTCTATAAACCCCAGCTCTTAGGTGTTTTGGATCTATATGCCATAGTTATCAAGAGTGTTCTTGGATTCCAAGCACCTTGTTGACATGTCACCTTGCATCCAGTGCCTTGGGTCAGCTGCACACCATCAGAACTATGCTCTACGCCTCCGAGAATCTAGAGGTAATTTCACAAAATCTCAACTCAATCATCCATCTTTAGACAATCCAATATCACTTCCACATGAACCTGGCATGTATCCACCATCCCACCATTACCCCTACAAACCCAACAAGAAAAATAATAAATACTAATTCCTATCCCTCCTTTCTGTTTTTCTTAATTTGCATAATTCATCCCTCACTGGAATCATCATTTTGGCTACTAGAACCACTTAAATCATGTTTCCTTTCTGTAATATATATCATAGCAGAGACCAGCATCAATCTTCATCAGCTTGTCAAAATGTTGCACGGAAAGATTCAATCTTTTAATCTCAACTCAAAGCAGCAGCAGCCTCAACCAATATTGGTTACAAGAAGAATTTTTTGAAGTCACTGTCCAGGATGTGATTAGCTTCACCTACTTTTCACATAAACCTACTTTACTATTAATTGAAAAGGTTTAAAACCCAAAGTCTGAGCTTGTATGATGCATATTCAAGAAAGTTCAATTTTAACTCGCTAACTGAAATAACCACAAGTAACCAAGACATGACCACCCCTTCTTCAACCAGCATCAAACTAAATCTTAACTGTAATACCACATTTTTCAGTCGCAAGCATGGTGAATAAAGGGATGGAATTTTAATGAAAAGGGGAAACTTATTTGTTGTTTCCTCAGTTTACCAAGATGGAACCTTAAAAACTGTCACTCCACAGATTCATTGACAACCTCCAACCATCCAAAATTTTGATCGTGAACCTTAAAAACTCTAGCACATACATCTAGCCTAGCTAACTTTATATATAACCTGTTGAAAAATGTGCTAAGAACATCAGGATTCAAAGCTAGAAGGACAAGGCTACTTAACAGATGAATAAGGAATACAAGCTAGCAGAAGGCATTTTCCAGATGTATCATACAAATAATACCTTGGAGATGGTAAGAGCTGGGCTCCATTGTTCTTTAAGGATATCCAGACAGATGCTTCCATTGCTATTGATGTTTGGGTGGAAGACCTTCGTCCTAAATGCTACCTGAAATACAAACATGGTGAGCCACCCATCTCAAATGAAACCTTCTGACCAGGATGCATCGTAGACACCAAGAGAGTGAACATGTATGAAGAATGTAAAACCAAAGAAACATCACCAGTTTAGTTAATTAATTCCAATCAGATTCCAGTTATTACAAAGCACGTGTAAAAGAATATTCATGACAACAACAACAACAAACAAACAAACAAAAGAAGAGGGATATAGAAATGCTAAACTCGAGCCCCTAATGAAAGATACTGAGGTAAGCAATAAATGAAACCACCCCAAGCCACCCATCTCAAATGAAACCTTCTGACCAGGATGCATCATAGACACCAAGAGAGTGAACATGTATGAAGAATGTAAAACCATAGAAACATCACCAGTTTAGTTAATTAATTCAATCAGATTGCAGTTATTACAAAAGCACGTGTGTAAAAGAATATTCATGACCCCAAAAAAAATAGGGACATAGAAATGCTAAACTCGAGCCCCTAATGAAAGATATTGAGGTAAGCAATTAATGAAACCACCTCCTCCCCAACCCAAAAAAATAAAAATTTACTTGTACTTAGCTATAATTGGTTCACATGTATTAGTATTGACACTTTTCCATAAAACCTCCAAGACGAAGATAATCCTGTGGGGATTCATTGGATCTAGCATTATTTAAATTTCATACTTGAACAATGAAGTGAACAAACATACCAAAAGTAAAGAGCCTAATAAAATGTCGTGGGCTAAAGAGTACAAAGCATAAGGTGCTGTACCCTGAAAACAGTGAGGTACGCAATTCAGGGAAACCCCATTTTACTTGTAAGAAAGCAATAATCTGTTCACACGTACAAGAATCAACACTTTTGCACATAGCCTCTAGGAAAATAATGAAGATCCAGCGGGAACCAACTGGATATGGCAATATTTAAATCTAATACTTCAACAATGAGATGTACTGAGAGTAAAGAGCCTAATGCAATGATATGGACAAAATATAAGGTACTCTTACACTGAAGCCTGAAAGGTTTACTTTGAAGTGCACTCTAGCTTTCAGAAAATGTTCCAAGACAATATTCTACTTAAAAAAATTAATAAAAATAACCAGAAATGGATGTTAAAAAAATTGAAATCCTTTAGAAATTTCATAGAGGATATCAAAACTATTGCATGATCCCTCCATTTTTTTGAATATTCTCCACCATCCTTTTTTCTATTTGGTACAAGATCCAACATGGATCTAGAATAATTGTGGGTACTTTTTTACAACTGAATCAGGTCATTAGAAGAATAAAGTATTACCTAAAGAAAGAGATTGCAGAAATTCCTTCTCTCAGACAACCCATTCCAAATATGCCCTCATAATGAGGAAAACTTTGGGGTTTCTCTGAAGGTAATAACGGCAACTGAATGGTTCAACAAGAATATGGTGTTCCCGTCCATTCCCCCCCCCCCCAAATGGCATATTAATTGAATGCAAGACCCAATCTCAATCCAACCCTAAAAAATTAAAGAATAGAGAATCGCCCTTGGAAAACTGACATAGAGATAATTATGTGAGATGCCAAGCCCCTTTGGTGTAGGGCTGGATACAAGAAAGAAGACACTTAGAAGTAACCAAAGTTGAATGAGAAAGAAGAATGCATAAGAAAAGGAAAGTGAGGAAATGGGAGAGTGCACAGGCACACAGCCCTTAAGCCAAACCATAGCTCAATTCATTCCTCAAATCTGTCTCAAATTATGGGAAACTACACAATATATATAAAGAGAATACAAGGTCCCTAAAAAATATAGACCAACTCTCTAACTAGGAAAATAAGAAAAAATCAGTGGGGGTAATTCACATTTACAGCAGGGAATAAGATGAGGTGGTAATGGGCTACAGAGAGATTGCAGCAAATAGAGAAAGGAGTGAGAGAGGTTAATAGGAAGAAATATGGGTACTTTGGCTTTAATACCATATTGGTGGAGCATGGTTAGAACTTAGAAGAAAAGAAAGCCCTGAAGAAATAGAAGTCACCAAGAGGGAAAAACAGTAGCAAGAGGGGAAGTATACATGCACACAGCCTTCATCTTCAGACCTGTCACCACAATGAGGAATTAATCATATAACAAAAGAACCAAAAGGTTCTTAAAAATAAGAAAACTAAGAAGAATAGGGAACCGACCTACAGGCTAATTTCTATTTCCAAAGTAAACTAAAAGACACAATTTTCTCAAATAAAATAAACTCCTAAATTCCAAGGGTATCAAAAAATAAAACTAGACCTTGTTCAACTTTGTCTAGAAGCCACCTTGTTCAACAATGACAACAACAACAACAAACTTTATATCAACTAAATGGGTTAGCTAGATGGATCCTCGCCTTCAAATTAGCTCTATTTGACACATGCTATTAGATCACTCATCTGTACTACGGCATTTAAAGGCCTCTATTGAACAGCTCATGAGTCATGACACCTCAAATGACTTTGGAGCCACTCCTAACAAGCTTCAATATGACAATACCTTACTTTATCTTTCCAAGTTTTGCCATTTGTGATACAATACGCTTTATCTAAGTGATGCTTCTTCATAGTCCAACACTTTGCACCACGAACCATAGCTGGTGCTACGACAGTCCTATAAAACTTCATTGTCCACAAATATCAAAGATTTTTTATTTAAAAGAAAAAAAAAAAAAAAAAAAAAAAGGGTAACATGGCATATGTATTTACAAGGAATCATGAGACCTTGATCATCTTGTAAACTGATTTAATTTAGAAATTTACTTCATTGTAGTGGGTGCCTCTGTCCAGATTGAATGCAAACATAACAAAATCCTACTCCAAAGAGATAACTAATGGCAATCTGAAATTTTCTAGTCTCTGGGCTTACATTCCTAGAAAATAGGTCCCGTACTTCTAGTCAGGCAAGAGGACAAATGATTCAATCCAAGAAAAATGTGACTAACACTAAACCCAACTTCACAGATAAAGACATCAATAATTGACCTCTATGCTTAAGTACATGAATCTGCAAGCAGGACCCCACTTGAGAAACTTGTCTTCACAGTATTTGAGAAACTTCTAAACATTTCATATACACTCAAATACAGAGACACGTGATTGAAGGCATTTGGTTACCAAAAATTATAGCCATCAAGATTATTATCAGTTAAAAGAAGTGCAATACTAAGACAGGCAAACCAGATACACATCACCAACAGAAGAATGGGGTAAAACCAAAAGATATTGACATCTAATACAAGGCAATTGGCATGATCCATGCAAGACTGAAATGGCATCAAATGAATTTCTTGTCATTTTCTGGATGCATAGCTCATGTTTATTGGCATAAACAAATCTAAGACATTAGAATGCATGTAGGTACCTTTGGTGGCTTGAAAGGGTAATCTGGAGGAAAATGAATGCTAACAAGAAAAACACCTCCTGCATATGGGCTATCAGGAGGGCCCATAATAGTTGCTTGCCAATGAAACATGTCTTCTGCCACAGGACCTATTAAAAAAGCAGGAAGCTGTCATATAAAGTTCATCACATAAAGGTTATGTTAGTGCAATAGGATCATTCAGAATTTTATCACAGGGAAAAGGGTGAACATATAGTGAACAAGGTAACCAGAGTTACTTCAATACAATTTTGTCACCTTTAAGAATGAAATAAACCATTACAAAATTTAGCACCAACTTTGCCGATCAAACATTCACAATAGCAATTAGACAGCATGGATACATCAACAAAGAAATAAGTACAAAATCCCTAACGCCAATTGGATTCAATAAATAGATGTGAAAACATAGAAGCAAGATCTTGTGCTCAAGATTACCAGTCGGGTGTATGCAATTACAGAATGCATAGGAGAAAAACACTAAACAGAAGCATGTTGACCATACCCAAAACTAGAGTAGAAAAACAAGCAGACCACAGAAAACAAGTTACGACTGCAAAAAGCTGTGAGAAGTATGAGGAAAAGTTTGGAGGGACCTCCATTATTAACAAGAAAACTTCTGTTCAATTACAAGTTTTCTATGAACTCCACGGAAAGAGTATCAACAATACGGTTTACCTCCAAATTAAATAAAGTTGCTTCTTGACGCAATTGCACGAAGCATAAATAAAATAATTTACTGCCACCGAAAAAAGATACAAAAACAACTTAATTTTGTGTGATGAGATCAAATGATGAAACCGAAAGTAGATAATCATACAACGAAATAATCCACAAATAGGATAGCAAGGTAAATATGATGCATGCACAAACGAAAGAAGTAGGAACCGAATCAAGAAAGATGCATACCCGCACTGCAAGATGTCGGAGGATCCTTCTGCAAATCCTTGAGCTCTTTCAGTATACGCTTCGACGCCATGAGATCCGACTTCATCGACAGGAACAACAATAAGTTAGAAACATGTTCCTAGAGAAACTACCCCCTACACTCAAGATTTTCAACAGGATGGTAACCTAAAGACTTAGCAGATCCCTAAGACCAGGTTGAAAAAAAGGAGAAATAATATCAACTAAACAAACGGAATTAAAGAAAATTAAAACTTTCGCACGCAAAATCATTCAATGGACTCCAACAATGAATCGTAAAACAAGAAAACCCAAAATTAAATAAGAGAAATACCTCAACCTATCAGAATACGAACTCCTCAATAACAAAACCAAAAAAAAATGCTCAGAACAAGCAATTCTCGATAAAAATCTAATTGAACCCTAGGACTACATGTCCAGTCGATGAACTCGTAAACTATTTGCAAATTTCCGCGAATATAAAATTAATCTTATGCAATTCGTAAATGTGTCAACACCGTTACACATCTCCATTCGATGACCAAAATATGCAAGTAAAACCTAAGAAAATGGGAATCGAAGACGAAGACAACAATGAAATAACAGGATCGAACATACATGAAAGGGAAATTAGGGTTTCGCACAAGAAGCTTGAACCTCGAGGAGAACTGCGGCGTCGGAGCGTTTCGACAGCCACCCCAAGGAAGCCGATAATTCTTGTATCGCGAAGAGAACACGATGAGTCGATGACCACTTATAGATGAGTCGATGACCAATTTGCCCTCTCGAGCCACGCATTTTGACAGTTTTATCCCCAATTGATAATTTATTATTATTACTTTTTCCGGTAATAATCCTCAATCGGCAATTAGAGAAGTAATTAAAATGGAAAATGATTCTTAAGCTGCCTTGGCAACCTCCTTTAGTCTCACATCCTACATTAAATGGCTTTGTTATCCTTTGAGCCCTACCATTTAAGTAACATGGGCTCCATTTTCTCTTACAATCATACATATGAAGCCAAGGGTTAGCTCAATTGATAAAGACAAGAACCCCATAAGTAAAGAGGTTCATAATTTAAATCTCTTTGGGACCAGAGATTTCGATCTCTGTTACATATATGTCCTAGTATGTACCCATAGGCCCACGAGATAGGAAGGGGGGAGGAAGGTGTAGAGAGATAAGTTCGAACCTAAGACCTACTTAGCCTTACTGTCTATGCATAGGAGGCTGCCCCGACTCTACCAAAAACACATCCAATGCCATACCCCAGATACCTACCTATGTATGTCGTGCTATTATTTATTATCATTTTACTTATTCTCACATTTCTCTAAAATTTAAATACTTAATTAATTTTTTTTCTTCTTTTATTAAAAAACAAGGTCCATAGATCTATAATGTTTTGAATTTATAATGAAAATGCCATTTTCTAAATATGTTTTCTCTTATCGTTTTATTAATTTGTTGATAACCCATGGTGGTCTTTGTTGATGTGACAAATGTTGGAGAAAATACACTAAACCTTTCATTGTAATGTTGTCATCTTCTTCTTCTATTTTAACGAAAGCAAAGTAATTTTGTCCTCTTGTTTTGCTCATAAAATTGTCCATAATGCATCGATTTATAGAATAAATTTTTGACAATATAGTATCTCCATGCATGCACCATCTCCCCAACCCATCTAGATGCTCCCAACAATTTTAATGTGTCGGCTATCTGAAAATGCCTTTTATATCCAATCCAATTGTTAAAAAAAATAAAATAAATAGGTTCATACTTTATTTCTATGATATGATGAGGGAATAATCTATAATTGGCATTACTAATTATATAATAATTTTTTAGTCCTCAATTATTTTATAGGAATCTTAAATTTATTTCTTTGTTTTTTTTTTTGTAGGGGGAAGATTTTTTTTTTTTCTTTCAATAAATGTTGGGGGTAATTGTATTACAAATTCTTCAAACATACAAAAATGAAATTGCAATACAATTGAGAGATGAAGATCTTTAGCAAATCTGAAGAGCTTGAAGTAGCAACCGAACGAACCTGATCGATGAGGTTGAGTCACACCTTGATGCTGTCTTTAAGGTAATTGATGCACCCTACTACCGGGGGTTCTTCGCACCACCACCTCCAAGATAAAGCAACCTCCAACTAGAAGATGAGGTAGTTCTTCTAGTCCCTTCAAGGAGCCAAAAGCTATAACACAACACTTAGACAACTCAAGAAAGAAATGAACCTTGTAAAACAAATAATGTGAGTGAAGAGTGTCACAACAGCACACAATATGCAAGGAAGGGTTGGGTTTATATAGGCCCAAACCACACCTCCTCACAAGGAGAGAATCAATTCTCCACTAATGGAGAATCAATGGTTTGTCCATCCTCCACTAATGTAAATAAACCCCCTTAACCTAACCTCCCCACTACTTGGTGAAGTAATTTTCATATTCACTTATTTGAAATGAATAGGATTTAACCCATTCAAAGACCTTAACCTCCACTCATGGTAATGGCCATGAATGGTCATGAAGTTGAAATGAGAAATGAAGGTCAAGAGTTAGAATTTGAATAATTCCACCATTCAAGTTAGCCCACCTCATCACCATGATCAAGACCTTTAAGACCCATGACCAATGTCATGAAAAGCCTCATAACCAAAGTCATGAAGGGCCTCCTTTAACCAAGGTGCCTCATTACCACCCTTACCTCATGGTGCCTCATTACCACCCTTACCTCAAGGGTCCCACACACAAACAAAACAATTAAATAAAATAAATGCAAAAACTAATTTTGAAACTTAATATATAGATAATATAGATTTTAATAAAAAACCTAACAATAAATCTAAATCATATTCTATACATATTTAAAATAACATCTTTCATGTATAGATTGGTTAATTTATTATAAGAGTTCGATAGACCACATAGTCCAATATAAAGTAGCTCTTCTTTCCTATGTATACAAAGTGGTTCCATTACATCTCATTGGTGGATAGGACTAAGGATTCACCAACTATTTCACATGTACTTAAACGTCTGAGCATAGATAGAGAGTGCATCATGCGATTAAATGGCATTCTTTATCCCGTAAATAATATCATTTTTTTGTACATAACGATAAAATTAGAAAAATAATAATCAAAGTTCAAAAAAATAGATGAAGGAAACATAGACATTATTTTAAGGGTAATTTTCATTGCGATTCTCTTGAGGTTTAACCTAAGTTATTTTAAATTTAAAAAAATGAGATTTTACATTTGTCTCCCCATGATATCCAAAAGAAAAAACCAATAATGATACATTATCATTTTCTTTACGGATAAAATTTTCTCTTATTTATTTATCTATTGTCCTCATCTGTTAACATATTCAATTAAAAGTTGTTTTGATACCAAATTGTTAGTACCTCATATATATTTGTTAAAGATCTAGGTAAGTCGAAGAAAATAAATTAAAAAGAAGGAAGTATATTTTGGTCATAAAAATGATGATATATCTTAAGTTGATTATTTTTTTCTAGATATGATAAAGTAGGCAAATGCAAATTATCATTATTTTAAGATGAACAATAACCTAGTCAAAGCACACGGGATCTAATTGAAAATTATCCTTAATTAACTTAACATAATTAGTAATCAAAAAGAGGTGAATTTGGTTTATTTAGAGCCTGTGGCCATCTCCACGTCTTTTCCTTGTATCTTCTATTTTTCATATCTCTAAAATTGTATTTTGCTTCAAAGCAGGACCATCAAGTGAGTCACTTTGGTCTATTGAATCGAAATCTCGATCGAAGATCGAAATCCCGATCGAGAATCGAAATTCCGCTTGACCGTCGTGACAAAGTTAGTCTAGGGAGTTTAATACAGCAAGGTTCCGTTTTTGACCAAAAATTCTGACGCAAATACTATACGTTTGTCCAAAAGGAAAAGATGCCACCTAATTGTGACGTGGCCATGGACCTCCTCAACCGCCACTACCTCATATTGCCAGGCAACTCATTGCTTGGGTTAGTCATTGGAACAATCTAGAAAGCTGTTCTTCTTGGACTTTGACTTTTATGTCGACATCTTCCACGTTGGATTTAAAATAATTCAAAACTTCAAAGTCAACATTTGTTCCGAGGTTGTGAATTCAGGTTTGACTGGTTTTAATTAAAAAGCTTTTATTGGAATTGCATTGTCAGGATTTGGTTTAGGAAGTTCAGGTGAAGTAATTTACCAAAAAAAAAAAAAAAAATTCAGGTAAAGCGATCAAATAATTTTTGATTGACTCTCCCCACCCTAATTTTATAATTTTAACTCTATAGATTTGAACTTTAGTTATTCGAACTCCGCCGCCCGCCCGTATTTAATTATTATTGCATTCTATATTTTGGTCTTATTATTAATCAAAAATTTTTTTTTGTGAAATTACCATTACTCTTCACTTTTTACGGTGTTAAGTGGTTGTTAACATTTAATATGTAATGTCTATTTTGCCCCTTCATTATAAGTAAGAAGTCAAAAAGATGAAAATTTTTATCATTTATAGAAACTATATTGAATGTTAATTAAATCCTTAAAATCTTATATTTTATAATTAATTTTAGAGTTGAAAGAGTGCTAACTGTTTTCATTTAAAATGTGATGAAGATCCAAATCAAGCAAATTTGTGAATGAATTACTTCTTGAGATCTTGTTTCTTTATCCCTAACTCCATGAAAATATGCGTCGCAGTGAAGACGAATTGTTTCGCATTATAAATTTAAGCTCAAACAATAAAGGCAGTGAGTTGGGAGAAAAGAAATAAATTTATGTGTTTGTTGTAATTATTGGAATTTATATAAAATAAAAAAACAATAATAATCTCTACTACAACGTGATACTTGTTAATGAGAGTCTTACTAAAAAATATAAATCACATGGATTTTATGGTAAGAATCATCTTCAATGGAAGCGTTGTCCTAAATTATTTTTCCTTTTGTTTTATTTTGAGAATTTAATTCGAAGATTAGTGGGACCACGCATGATGGGTTTACAAAAAAATTAGTATATAAGATGTTAATTGATAGAAAATTTAGTAACATGCACAATGGTTAACATATATTAAGTGATTTTCATTTATAACTTTGAATTAAATTTGATATTTCTTCATCTTAAGTTTTTTTTTTTTTTTTGAGTTTTATCCAATCACATCTTTCATTTATTTTGTGGTTTCTTACTTTCTTTTTAGAGAATAAAATTGATTTAAGGTTAATTTTTTTTTTCCAATAACTAATTAATGGTAGTATTATAACTTAACAAAAAGGTAAACAAGTACAAAGAAAACTCTAAAGTCATTTTTTGAATTATAAGAAAATATATAGATGACATATCATTAGTAAACTAACGGAACTTAAAGTCATTAGTAACTATAGACAAAGTAAAAGTTGGATTGATAATTTTAAAAGTACAATAGATAAAGTAGTAATAAAATCAAAGTACAAGAGGACAATAATCATTATTCCTGATATATTTTGTTTTCTTCGAAATTCCTTAATTATTATAATTTTTTATATTCTAATAAAATAAAATTCAATGGTTGTTTTTGGTTAGGTTAATCCTTCAATTGAAATCATGAAGATATCTATTAATATTCAACTTTACATAGAGGCATTGTGGTCATATTCCCTAAAAATGTAGGTATCTAGGTTTAATTTACTCACCTTGCACAAGATCAATAACATTTTTTTATCCTCATATTTATATGCAACATTCAAAATCATCAGCAATTAAAAGTATGTACCAAATTACAACATTGAAATGGTACTGAAGTGTAGGTTTATAAGAGTGAGAGAGAACATTGGGATTTTTGTTGGGTAACCAGGAGAATATTGGGGTTACTACAACAAAATCATATATACGTACTTTTCTTTTCTTTTTTTTTTTCTTTTTCTTTTTCTTCGTAAAAGAATCATATACAAGTCAACTTGTCATTTTGTTCACATATTAGAGCAAATCAACAGTAGCACGTCCAGAAGTTTTGATGATCAATGCAATGAAGATGGTGAGTCGATTTGTCAAAAGATATTCTGCAATATGAACCGAAAGCACACATAAGGCATATGAAACTAGTGAGAAATGCAAATATAATTATTGAAATTTTTAGAATTTGTTTTTAACTTGTTCATGCATGGATGCACTTCTCTTTGGAAGAAACATACGAGTCCTGCTAGATCCTATATCTATATGAAGAGAAAATTTTATAATCCACATAGTTGGAGAGTATATAATTTTCAAAACTCTCATTCCAATTAGATATAAACCTTCAATTGATCATAGGACTTCCATGAAAAAAAGAATGTTAACAAAAGAAAGAGAGAAAAAGTTATGAGTGATTCCTTACCCCTAATGTGAATATGTTGTGGTCACAGATAGGTTCAAATCCACTTAAAAACGAGAAAACCTTGACGTTGCTGCATTTTATCTCCACTAGCAAGCCTTTAAACTTCATACTTCCATGAATTAATCCTATCTTGCCGGTTAACGCCACCTGTAGAACCAGACTTTTATGGTGAAACCCAGCCTTTACGTTTGCTCCATCTTCATTGTCAACCATAGAATTTTTAACCTTCGTGTGAACCTTCAAAACTGTAAGATTCTTTGGACTTTGAAGAAACCCAGGAATGTTAGCATGACCCAAGTCGATGTTGCCTGACGAAATGCTTACTTTCATGTCACCAAAGGAAACCCATGTTTTCTGGTTCTTGTTTAAGAAGCCAATGAAGATATTCACATTGGCAGATAAATATGATTGAAGATCAACAGAAGTAAGTTTCAATCTGGGTATGGTGAGTCTCTCGATCTTTATTTGTGGCAATGCAGAATAGAAGAGGGCGATGAATGAGGCAAGAAATAAGAGGACTAAGAAGAGAATACCAAGGAAGACGAGACATGAATATTGGAAACAATTGCAGCAATTTGAGTTGGAGCTCTTGGATGGATTGTTGATTAGTTTGGGAGAATAATAAGGAGATAATGGTGAAAGTTGCTTAGGGGAGGAGAGATGGTGAAGAGGGGTTCTCACCTTTGGGTGGTTTGGAGATTGGAAATCATGGCCTGGAGGCCTCGGCAATGGACGGAGCGGTGATGGTGTGTTGGGCGCTGTCGCCCCCGGACCTGCCATTGCACCAAAATAGAGCTTGTGTCCGGGAGGCGATCACCGTCAACCCAATTTCGTCTCCTTAATTTGCCTATAGGAGTCATGTTTTGCATGGAATGTGGATTTCTGCAACTGTGAAGTAAATTTGTGACCTTGCTTCTCATAACCATATGTCCATATATAGAAATTAGGTGGTGGCTTGAAATATGAGAAAATGATCTGCGTCATGGAGTTTGGATTACCTCTCCCTTAGGGGAAAGTTACATACTACACTAACGTTTCTCTACCACACAACAGGGTGGAGCGAAGCCAGGATTGAATGTTGAGGGGCCGAATATACGTGGGCCAATGCGGTACTCACTGTGGGTTCCACAATTAATTATAAGTAAATAATAAAAAATATATTAAAATAAAGTAGGGGCTAAAATTGTTGGAAAAAATTTTTTAAAAAATCATGAAAGAAAAAAGTGAGAAAATAAATTAAATTGCTATTAGTAGGAATCGAAACTTTATGAAAAAGTTTAGGGATTCAAAAATAAAATAAAATTATTACGATCACATATGATAAAATTGATAGCTGAAATCCTAAACGAAATTTAAATCCATTAATAGGTGAAATTTTAGGAGAAAAAATTAGGATTAAAAAAAAATCAATGAATATGATTAGATCTGACAAAATCAATGGCTGAATTCTAATGAGATTTAAATTGCTATTAGTAGAATAAAAAAATTTAGGAGAAAGAAATGACAGCGAAAAAAAATATATTATACTTTACGAAAAGAATACTAGAAAAATCGTGAATATGTGAGATAGATGAATAATTTGAGAAAGAGAGATTGAATACATAATAACTGTGGAGAAAATTTAGGAAAATTCCAATGTCACTATACTCCAATCTTGTGAGAAAAAGAGAGAGAGAACAAATAGGAATAAAAGAGGAAATCCATGAGAGAATAAATATGGATGAAAATATGAGAGAATACATAAGGAGAAATTCATGGATCGTGAGTTAGTTTTTAATTAGAATTTAACATTTTATTACTTAAAACTATGAATTTAACTATAACCATTAGATAATGATTAAGAATGACATTTGTACCCATTTTCTTATCTTAAATTTTTATTTTTAATTTTTGGAGGGGGCCAAATAGTGGTATTTCACATTTAAAGTGAGAGAAATAACAAAAAATATAGGTATATTTTAAATTTTCAAAAAATCCGGGGGCCATGGCCCTAGCCCCAACGTGGCTCAGCCACTGCTTGGGCGCCTCCATCCCTATTGTGTGATGGAGAAGTGTCACGGGAACATTGATGAAGAGTTGGTTCGAACTCCTATGTCACCGATGATTCGTTCTGCATTAGGTGTTGAAATATCTCAACTAAGGCCCATCCTACCTGTTTGGGTCGAGGCCATCGTTGATTGACCCTCATTGTGTTAGGTTGGGTCAAATTGACCTTTATTTTTTATGTATTTGAAAATAAATTAAGATGCTTTACACCCCCCCCCCCCACAAAAAAAAAAAAAAAGTGAAAATTTTAGATGAAATTTCAAAGATGCCTACTTAAGTTGGGCAAAAACTCTTGTCCGCCAAAAATTACATGCTACCCAACTGGTCATTTTGAGAAATTACAAGTTGCCCACTGTTAGATTTTGACTCTTTTGACTATTAAGTTTTTCAAGTTTTGAATGTCAATGGACCAAAACACCCCTTACCACTATATATGACAATAATGCCCCTCACTCACCCTTAAGTGGGTGAAGGTAATCCCTTTATCCATATTTTACCTAAACCTTGGCCCTTGCCGAAAAATACTCACCATCATCCTTGGTCAGAAAAATCTTATAATATGTAATCGGAAACCCTAGACTACAATTGAAACAGACAAAACTCGATGCTTCAAACCTTGTTTTCCGAGCCACAATTGATTGAAGAAGGCAAAGTGGAAGACGTAATAGACGAACCTCCACCATCATCTGGTTATCATGACACTTTTCTAGCCAAGGATGTTGCAGTTCATCAGATGTTCCATTTTGTCGACAATATCTCACCTTCACCTGGATTCGATGTTCAAAGCAATGATTATTGTCATCTTCCTTCTCTGGAATGCCCCAGTCGATGAGTCTGGATCCTCACCTCGTCGGGGAGCACAGACTGCTCCCCGACGGCTTCCCAACCACACAAACACGTGGGGCCCACAGGTGAAATTTGCCAGTTTTTTTTTTTTTATTTTTTTTCAAAAAATGTTTTTCACCTGTGGGCCCCGCGTATTTGTGTGGTTGAGAAGCCGTCGGGGAGCAGTCTTTGCTTCCCCGATGAGGTGAGGATCCGGACTCCCAGTCGATAGGCAATGGGAAGCCCTACAATATTGGCGCTAATAAAAGGAAATAATTCTTGGGATGTTGGTGATGGTGTTTGATAAAAGGAACATAAGTGGATCTGGCTATGTATGCAAGAAACAAGGTATCTATAGGAGGAAGCTTACAGTTTGGATATGTTAGCAATTTAAACTACATCTATTTTGCTGTTTTCATGAGATAAAAAACAAATCCTATTAGTGGATTGGTTTCCTTGTTATTGTCCTCATGTGTTGTGTTGATTGATTAAGCAGATTCCATTTTTTCTGTACATCCTGGTGTACTTAAGAGGTGATATATACAGATTGAAGAAATTATTGGTAAATAAATAGTACTGTTCAACTTTTCATTTTAATCGACACAAACATGAGATGGATGCATTTTTATTTTTTTTTCGCGTACAAGTTTCATTTATGGTTAGTTTAAGCACAAGGTTGCTTAAAACATTACACCTTGAGTATTTAGTATGGAATACCTAGACCATTGCTTCTAACTGTTGTAATATTAGTCCCACATCGACTGATGTGGGAATATGTGGAGAGGAGGAGGCTATAAAAGAATGCCTACTTATTCTTTAATTATCCCAAATATCTTCTCTCTTAGATATTTCTTTATTCATAGTGGAGTTTTCTCTCTTGCCCATATAGTATTGTGTCTTTCTTTTCTCTTAGTTGCTATTATTGTGTTCTTCTTTTCTCTTATTTGCTGATTGTTCTATTTGGTGGGTTCTTCATAACCCGACAGTGGTATCAGAGCGAGGCTTTTCTGAAGTATGCTTTGTGGTTGCAGCATAGTCTGATCTTCCACATCAGAAAATGAAAATTCCTTAGGGGTTTGTTTGTTTGGTTTAGGGTGTAAGTATTTATTTATAGTATGCTCTGTGATTGCCACTTAGGTGGATTCTTCACATCAGAAAAATAAGTAAGATATTGTTTTTCACCCTACGGAGGTGCTGCAGAAGTCGCAATTTCACGTGGTTTCTTTTCGGGTATCCTAGAAAGGTGTATTGGGAGGTGTTGCAGAAGTCACAATTTCACGTGGTTTCTTTTCGGGTATCCTAGAAAGGTATATTGGGAGATTAAGTGCATGTCTAGGAAAATTTTGTCTAAAGAGCCTGGTTTTTAAGCGGACCGCTTGTGTCCCTCCAGTCTTTCCTGGAAATTTTCCTAGTGCATTTTTGTTCAACCATATACCAGTTGGAGATAACCTAAGAAGACAAGTTTCACGTGAAATAGTGTGAGTTATTCTGCAGCCAACAACAGTTCGTGATAGAAGCAATGACAGCAAAAATCGACATCGGCAAGTTTAACGGCACGAAATTCTCATTATGGAAAATGAAGATGAAGGCATTATTGATAAAAGATAATTGCCTGGAAGCCATCAATGTTTGGCCAGCGAAGTTCATAGACAACGAAAAGTGGAACAGAATAGATGCGATCGCTCTTTCTGATTTGCATCTAGCATTATCAGATGATATTTTAGCGGGCGTAGAAGAGAAGAAAACTGCTAAGGAGGTTTGGGATCATCTCATCAAATTGTATGAAGCCAAATCACTTCACAACAAATTCTTCTTGAAGAGAAAGTTGTATACCTTATGGATGTCAGAATCTACATCAGTTACAGAGCACTTACATACTCTGATTTCGTTATGTTCTCAACTTTCAACGTTGGGACATAATGTTTCACCACAGAAATGTGCTGAAATTCTACTCCAAAGTCTTCCAGATTCATATGACCCAGTCATCATCAAATTTAACCAGTAATATCCTCTTTGATTATCTGGTATTTGATGATGTCGCTGCTTCAATTCTTGAAGAAGAAAGTAGACGAAAAGGCAGGGAAGATAGACAGGCAAGCTCACAACAAGCAGAAGCTCTGTCTATGACTCGAGGAAGGTCAACGGAACGTGATTCTAGTGGGAGTCACAATCAAGGGAGGTCAAAATCCAGGGGTAAGAAGAATTTCAAGTGCTACAATTGTGGCAGAATGGGACACTTCAAAAATGAGTGTCGATTCAAAAAGGGTGTAGATAAGGCAGAGACATCTCAAGGGTGCATTGCTGAAGGAGATATTCTTTACAGCAAATCATCAATGGCAGCCAATGATAGATTGGAACATAGTGATGCTTGGATCTTGGATTCGGGAGCAACATGGCACATGACCTCTCGCAGAGATTGGTTTCAAACTTATGAACCTATCTCTACAGGGTCTGTGTACATGGGAAATTATCATGCCTTGGAGATTGCTAGAGTTGGCACCATCAAGTTGAAGATGTATGATGGTATGGTACGCACTATTCAAAATGTGCGGCATGTGAAGGGCTTAAAGAAGAATCTATTGTCTTTGGGACAATTAGATGAAATTGGGTGCAAGACACACATCCAAAATGGAATGATGAGGATCGTCAAAGGAGCGCTAGTTGTAATGAAAGCTGAAAGGGGCGATGCAAATTTGTATGAATTAATGGGAGAAACATGTTTGGAGGCAAAAGCATTAGTTGCATCAACCGGTACGTCAGAAGAGATGACAAAAGTGTGGCATCGAAAATTGGCCCACATGTCAGAGCAAGGGTTGAAGGTTCTCACATAACAGAAATTACTCCCGGGTCTCACAAAGGTTTTATTACCCTTTTGTGAGCACTGTGTTACAAGCAAGCAGCATAGACTGAAGTTCAATGCATCTGATTCCAGGAGTAAAAGTGTTCTGGAATTAGTTCACTCTAATGTATGGCAAGCACCGGTTACATCTCTGGGAGGAGCAAGGTACTATGTATCTTTCATTGATGATTATTCCAGAAGATGTTGGGTGTTTCCTATCAAGAAGAAGTCAGATGTGTTTTCAGTTTTCAAAACATTCAAAGCGCAAGTTGAATGAGAAACTGAGAAGAAAATCAAGTGCCTTAAGACAGACAATGGAGGTGAATATACAGGGGATGACTTCTTGGAGTTTTGTACTCAAGAAGGCATCAAGAGACAATTCACGGTGGCATACCCTCCTCAACAGAATGGAGTAGCGGAGCGGTTGAATAGAACTCTACTCGAAAGAACGAGAGCCATGTTGAGAACTGCAAGTATGGATAAGTCCTTTTGGGCAGAAGCCGTAAACACTGTCTGCTATGTGATTAATCGATCACCAACAAGATCGATTGATTTGAAGACACCGATGGAGATGTGGACTGGCAAGCCAATTGATTATTCACGTCTGCACACATTTGGAAGTCCTGTATACGTGATGTATCATCCCCAAGAAATTTCAAAGTTGGATCCAAAATCTAGAAAATGCAGATTCTTGGGAAATGCTGATGGAGTCAAGGGGTATCGACTGTGGGATCCCACTACCCACGAGGTCGTCATCAGCAAAGATGTCATTTTTGCAAAAGATAAGCTGCAAAAGGAAGATGTGAGTAGCATTTCAATAGAAATTTCAGAGAGTACAACAGTTTAGGAGGAGGAGAAGTCCAATCCAGAAAATTCTTCTGGAGCAGAATCAGAAAATGAGGAACAAGTACCAGTTGAGTCTACAACTGTAGAAGTTCGACGGTCACATCGTGAAAGACATACACCAACCTGGCAGTCTGATTATATTATGGAGAGCAACATTGCATACTGTCTTCTAACAGAAGATGGTGAGCCATCAACATTCAGAGAAGCGATTGATAGCTTAGAAGCGTCACTTTGGATGGCAGCTATGCAGGAAGAACTAGAAGCTCTTCATAAGAATAAGACGTGGGAGCTTGTACCTTTACCGCACGGAAGGAAGCCCATTGGTAACAAATGGGTTTACAAGATCAAACGAAACAGTGATGATCAAGTAGAGCGGTATCGTGCAAGAATGGTGTTCAAAGGATATGCTCAGAATGAAGGTGTTGATTTCACATAAATCTTTTCTCTAGTGGTTCGACTTACTACTGTCCGGATAGTTCTGGCACTTTGTGCTACGTTTGATCTACATCTTGAGCAGTTAGATGTAAAAATTGCATTTATTCATGGAGATCTTGAAGAAGAAATCTATATGCTCCAACCAGAAGGTTTTGAAGAACCAGAAAAGAGGAACTTGGTTTGTAGGTTGAACAAATCTCTATACGGCTTAAAACAGGCGCCAAGATGTTGGTATAAGAGATTTGATTTCTTCATATTGAGCCTTGGATACAACAGACTTGCTTCAGACCCTTGTGCGTATTACAAGAGGTTTGGTGATGATGATTTCATCATTTTACTGTTGTATGTCGATGATATGTTGGTGTCAGGCCCCAACAAAGATCGGATCGTAGAATTAAAGGCTCAGTTGGCTAGGGAATTTGAAATGATGGATTTGGGACCCGCAAACAAGATTCTAGGGATGCAAATTCACCGAGACAGAAATAACAGGAAAATTTGGCTATCTTAGAAGAGTTACTTAAGGAAAGTCTTGCGCCGCTTCAATATGCAAGACTGTAAGCCAATTTCTACTCCTCTTCCTACTAATTTCAAGTTATCCTCAAGTATGTGTCCTATCAATGAAGCAGAGAGGATGGAGATGTCTCGAGTACCGTATGCATCAGCAGTGGGAAGTCTGATGTTCGCTATGATATGTACAAGACCAGACATTGCACATGCAATGGGAGTGATTAGTCGGCATATGGCGAATCCAGGACAAAAGTATTGGATTATAGTGAAGAGGATCCTAAGATACATTAAAGGAACCTTGGATGCTGCTCTATGTTATAGAGAATCTGAATTTACTGTCAGAGGATATGTTGATTCTGATTTTGCAGGGGATCTTGATAAAAGGAAATCCACTACTGGCTATGTGTTTACAATTGCAAGAGGAGCTGTGAGCTGGGTATCTAAACTACAGACAGTTGTAGCACTGTCTACAACTGAAGCTGAGTATATGGCATCTACACAAGCTTGTAAATAAGCAATCTGGATAAGAAGATTCATGAAAGAACTTGAGCACAAACACGAGAAGATTCTCTTGTATTGTGACAGTCAGAGTGCATTGCACTTTGCAAGGAATCCAGCTTTTCATTCCCATGACAAAACACATAGAAGTACAATATCATTTTGTTCGTGAAGTGGTGGAAGACGGAAGGGTGGATATGCAAAAAATCCACACGAAAGAGAACCTAGCAGATGTATTGACAAAAGCAATCAATATTGGCAAGTTCATTTGGTGCAAATCCTTGTATGGCTTGACAGAGACATAGACAGCATGGTGGTGGCAAGATAGAGATTGGTGTGGAGATTGATTGGTTCTCAATCTAATCTCCAAGTGGGAGATTGTTGTAATATTAGTCCCATATCGACTGATGTGGGAATATGTGAAGAGGAGGAGGCTATAAAAGAATGCCTCCTTCTTCTTTAATCATCCAAAATATCTTCTCTCTTGAATATTTCTTTATTTATAGTGGAGTTTTCTCTCTTGCCCATATAGTATTGTGTCTTTATTTTCTCTTAGTTGCTATTATTGTGTTATTTTTTTATCTTATTTGCTGATTGTTCTATTCGGTGGGTTTTTCATAACCCGACACTAACTAGTATTTATAGAATACCACTAAATTCTATGGTTAATTGGACCCTACCACAAAGGTCCATTACATTGTCGGATTGTAACTAATCCACAGGTATTCAAATTATATCCAATTTATGTTCTAATTGTTAAAATGAGTGTATCACTATGAAAATTTAAGAAAAATTTTGCAGCGTTTTATCAATTTGATATATTTTTGGGTTGTTTGTGTTTTTTCCTATTTATTTAAAGGTATATCAGAAATTTCCCCATCACAAATCCCTTGTATGCATAGGAATAAGATTTATGTGATTGAAACACCCACCAAGTGTACCTACTTTAAGAGAACAACTCTGAGTGTTTTCGAAAGTGTAAACACTTTTTCATGGGATTGGTAAAACTTGCCTTTAAAAATAGAAACAACTCCTTTAGGTGATTGACTCTCTCATAATGCTACTACAATTCTAATCCCAAATTCAACGAAAAAATATCATCTGCTGTGCACATATATATCAAGTGATTGACTGAGAAAACAAAGTAAATACAAGAGAAAAGCTCTAATTTAGCTAATCATTTTACAAATCTCTGTATTTTACACCACTCTCTTGTCGTTTCTCTGGATGAAAATCTATAAGTAAAAGATTTTAGAGGTGTTGTAGGTACGCTTTTAAAATTTATTAAATTAAGCTTCTAATTTTGCTTAATCATTTGGTACATATATTCATTAGTTGCATTCATGTGCAATAGTTTTTCCAAATTTTTTCGATTTTTTTTTCTTACAAATCCAAAATTTTTTCCAACTCCAACTCTTGTCCTCTTCCTACCATGGATGGAAGAATTCTATCAAAGTATTGAGAAGATTTTAGTAGGGTGTTACGTGTAGGGTACCAAATATCGCTTTTAAAAAATTGTTTTACTTAAATCCAACCTGCTCTAGATTTTGCTTCAAGAGACAACGTCGAAAGTGCTTATCGAAGGTAAAATTTTCATATATATCAATTTAGATTGCAAAAAATTCATGTGAAGCAAAATAGTTTTTCCAAATGGTTTTTGTCCGATTTTTTAATTCAAAATAGTTAGGGAGGGGGGAAACCCAATATTTTTTAATTCAAAATAATGAAGCTAGGGTAAACTGACATTACAAAAATTGTTTTTTGGGATCCAACGGGTCAAAATTCTCATCTTTACAGATATAAAGAAATAAAATAAAAATTTATGAAGGAAATTGATTGAGCAATGCCCTAAATTGAAAGGGAGCCCAGATCTGGCTAGTATTGGGACCTTTGAGTAGAGGGAAAGGGAGCCCAGATCTGGCTCAAGGCATAGAATTTTTTTTTCTTTTTTTTTGGCGTTTGAAAGAACAGAATTTACTTGTGGGACACGTTTGTTATGGATTCACGAATTGCTTCTCCGGGACTCAATTTCTGCCCTCTCTAATAAAAAAAAAAATGTATTATAAGGAAATGGTAATATCTCGAAATTAAATGGAATCAATTCGATTGGTCTGGTTCGATGGCCGACCCAAATTCTGGTTGTTAATAGAACGGTCCGATTGTAAGGGCCTTTTTGGGGCCGACTCCATTCAAGACTTGTAAGGCACGGTTGGGATTCCAAGATGGGTAATTTGAACGGTGGCGATCAACCGAACCTCCGAAGACGAGTGAAAGGGAAGACAGAGCCGTTACGAACTTACAAATCTCTTTGTCGTCATTTGGATTCAGAGCTTGAATCTCTGTTTCATTCCAACCTCCGTTTTATTTTCAAATCAAAAACCCTCAGAAACCTGCAAATTGGATACTAAACCAAAAAGTAGCTAAATCATTTTCTACCAGAAAAGAGAGCTAAATCGTTGTTTGGCGATCACTTTGGATCTGCAGGTGTGTATCTGATTCGATTCGTTTTGTTATTCATCGTTTTTACAATAGCTAACACTGGATTTATTATCAGTCGACGAAGAAAAGTTGGAATTTTTATATAATGGTTTAGGAGGTTATTCTAGATCTAGAAATCTGACAAATCTTCACCAGTTTCCTGATTTCTATGTCCATTGCTTTCTAATGTTCGATCTCGAATCCAACAAACGGAATGTTTGGCATCGAAAACGTAATCGAGGATACTGAGTTTGTAGTTCTAAGCATCTCTTTGAAGATAGTTTTTGATCTGACGTTGAATTGGTTTCAATGTGATCTTACTTAACCATTTGGTTTTATGAACAAACACCGTCGATTTTGGCAACAACTCACTTTCATGGATTTTAGGTGTTTATTATATCCAGATCCGTATGCTTCTTGAGTTCATTATTGGCAGATATCACATTCGCCAATCTGTAGAATATGATGAGGTACCTGTTGGATTTTTGGCAGGTGAATCGGCGGAGATATGGTCTTAGGAGTCTGTGTGGTTAGGCGTAATTTTTATTCCTCAATAAACTGATGGAGGAAGATAAAAAGAAAAGGAAGAATAAGAAGAAGAAAAACAAGCAAACTAAAGCTGCTGACGATGTGTCTGATGGTGTTGGAGCAACAACTTCTTTGGAGCATAATCATGTAGATTCTAAAGAACATAACAACGGCAACCAAATTTCTGGGGATGTGACTGTTCAAACTGCTGGACTGGCGGAAACAAATGTACAGCTGGACAGAGATCAACATGATGGTTTGGTAAGAGTAAGTTCTGATTTTTATTGCCATGATTCATACATCTTTTCTGCTCATATAAATTTAGCTGGTCTTGTTGTGGTGTGACAAGTGCGTTGTGTTGCATATTTATAATTATACATAGCTAGATGACTTGATGAGTTACTAAAATGGGGTGGGTGGTTGTAGAAGCATGTTCAGAGTTTTGTGTGATTGGCATATCCCTGGATTGCTGAAAAGATAACTTTTTAAGATTGACATTAAACGAGCAATAACGTGCAGAGAGGAATACTGGCTTTGAAGAAGTGTCACTCAAACAAACCTGGCATTGCAAAGATGAAGTTTTGATGTGATATGTGGTAAAACCATGTAGTTTAAAGTTTAGAATGACCATATTAGAGCTAGGTTGTTAGTTGCTTCATTACATGATAAACATAGAGTCATTGAGTTGGCATGGTCATATTCAACAGAGACCTTCAAATGCCCTAAATTGAAAGAACTATCTGATTTAGATTGAGGGAGAAAATTGGAGACCGGCTAAAGATAACCATAGGAGTAGTGGTGATGAAAGACATTCTCAACTTAGGCCTTGCTCCTTGTATGACTTCAAATTGAGCAGATTGGAGGGTGATATTTCCATGTGGGCTATTGTGTTTGGATGCTGTTTTACTCTTTCCCCCTAATGATTCTCTCTCTCTCTCTCTCTAATTGAAATATGAGATAGATTGTTTAACCTTGGTTTTCCCCTGAACCGGAGTCAGTGAAGCATAATTTTGACGGTTACTGATGTTAAATTGCGACAAATACAACTGGTCTGCTGCACAAATCTAACCCTTTGTCTGTTTTACAGGCTAGTCTAGACGAGAAAATCAAACAATTGCAAAGTGAAAATGATACCTTCATCCAAAGAGAGGTATAGTTCTTCACTTCTTCCTCAACAATTTGACGATTTGAATATGTAGGGGCTGGGAGGGGCAAGCTGTTGGCCAAGCAAAAATGAGTTTTTTGATATGGATATGTGGTAAAACCATGTAGTATAAAGTATAGAATGACCATATTAGAGAATGATTGAGACAGCATGGCCATATTCAAAAGAGACCTTCAGATGCCCCAAATTGGAAGAGCTACCTGATTCGGATTGTAGGGACAAAATATCTGGAGAATGGCTAAAGACAACCATGGGAGAAGTGATAAAGAAGGACATGCTTAGCCTAGACCATGCTCCTTGTATGACTTCAAATTGAGCAGATTGGAGAGTGAAATTTCCATGTGGCCAAACCTTTTTAGTTGAGCTGTTGTGTTGGGATGCTGTTGTAATAGTGTCTTGGGTGGTTGTCTTTGGGGGTCTTTTTTTTGCCCCCCGAATGACTCTCTCTCTCTCTCTCTCTCTCAATTGAGATTTAAGATGGATTGTTTAACCCTGGTTTATTTACAACTGGATTTGCTACACAAACCTAACCCTTTGTCAGTTTTACAGGCTGGTCTGGACAAGAAAATCAAACAATTGCAAAGTGAAAATGATTCCTTTATCCAAAGAGAGGTACTGTTCCTTCCTCAACTATTTGTAAATGTTAGGGCAGGGAGGAGCATGTTGTTGGCCGACCAATGGGCCTGATAAGTGATAACCTTTTATATGCACCTTGTTTGCTTTTGACATGAGTTACACACTCAAGACTTTAAATTTTATAGGGTGTTTAGAATGAAAGTAGATGTGCAGCAAAAGGTTCTATAGGTTATTTAGCCATCTCGATGATCTACAGGTTGATTTGGAGAAGAAAATCATGAACTTGCAAAATGAAAAAGATTCATGGCTCCAAAAGGAGGTAATTACTGTCACTTTTGCTATACTGTACACTTTAGCATCTCTTAATAGGTTAAAGTTTCTAGTTTGCTGAAGATCTGGGACAATGATGTTTTAACTGGAAATATTTTCTAATTTTTCATTGCTTAATATGGATAGCTTTGAGATTCTTGTGATGTTTTTGATTTGATAGTTTAATGATATGCAGGCTAGTTTAGAGTCAAAAGTTGAAGAGTTATCAGATGAAAATGCCTCTTATACCCTAAAAACGGTACTTTTCTAACCTTTGTTTATTTGCTGATAACTTCTAGAAAGAACCATTGACTCTTCATACTCCTAGTTTGTTTTCAATGGTCCATTAATATTTGTGTATCCATGGTGCTAAATTTACAACTACATTTCTGTCGCATAAAAAATTAGCCAATATAATGATATTCAAGCTGGTGATAGATGAAACAACCAGAAGTTGAGAAAAGGTGTATTGATCCAGAAAGGAATTTCTTTTTTTTTTTTTTTTGGGGGGGGGGGGGGGGTTCATTTTGATGACTTTTTAGTTTCTTGTCCCCCATGAAATTGTTTCTATCTCTATGCTGGAAACTGAACTTTGCTTGTGTTCTTATAATTGCATGCCCAGTCCTTATCAAGAGTCTGATGTTTGTTCTTATTCTACAGAACTCAATGAGGGAAAGAATTGATACACTGAATCAAGACAAGATCCGGCTACAGGAACAGGTAGTAGCACTGGAAACCCAAGAGTGGATTCAATTGTTTGTGCAAAATTGTGGTCCCAGACCATTGTTGATTGTGGAACTTCTACCTTAATTTTATCCATTGTAGTGCCTGCTTTCCTGGTTCCAATTTGGCCTGAGTTAGATGGTTTCTGGTCAATTCTCAGTCTAGACAGCTTTTTGCTTTACCTTTTAGGCTTTAGTGAATTCTAGCATGTTTATCTAAGCTAGGCTTTAAAGTTGAAGGAGGAACACTAGGTGGCAAGCAAGGGTGTAAAATTTTTTTTTGACCCTGGTGTGAGATCTCCTGACATTTTGTGGGGGAAACTTAATCTGTCATGGACTGGTCAAAAAAGTTGATAGGGCTGGTTGAGAAGTGGTATTTTTTCCAGTTGAAACTCTCAAAATGTACAAAATGTGGATGAAACTGGGTACAAGATAGTATAAACTCAAGCTTTCATCTCAGTTTCTGTCAAAAGCACAGATATCTTGGATTAAAGTTTCAGACTTTCAGTTCTGATTGAGATAAAGAACTATGTTGTAGTATAACAATGATAAGTTTATAATATTTTGCTCATATGCACTTTATGGGCCATACCAGTGCGATACGTCATAATTATGTTAATAATGACCAACTATGAAGAAACTAAGAATAAGGCATAAGTGTTAAAAATTTGATGTGGTACAAGGCATGATGTCACAAGGACATAAGTGGATACCATGGCATCTAAGGCAGGTGACTTACTTGCAGCAAACAAGGAGTGTTGTCATCTTGAACTAGGAAGTCGCCTGCTGCCTAGGTGGCCCTAAGGAGATCCTTGACAAAAAGGAGCCACGAATTTAGTCAGCTTATCCAGTCATTCTCAGTGTCTAGGTGCATTATTTTCCCTAGTATAGTTGAAATCAAATTTACGGTATTAATTGACTCCAGAACCCTGAATCTGTTATTTCTTTTAAAGAGAAAATGAAAGCTGTCCAGGAGTGTAGTTTATTCTAGTTCATCCCTTGAGCTATCTCTCCTCCCCCACCGGATTGACATATCTGCTCAACTCTCATGGAAACAAAGAAACAACTCAGGCTCACATGTTGGAATTCATTCGTGTATGTCTGAAAACAAATACTAATCATTTCTGTCTGGTCCTTTCAGTCAGACCTAATGACATAAATGGATATTTGTTCATGAGTTTTTCCAAGTATAAGGTGTTTTATATCTGTTTTATGGAAGCTACCGTGAACACCAGTTGGTATTACCCATCCAACTGTCAGGTCCTGCTCGTCTGACATACTTGAAATCTACCTGGACCTTGGCTATTACATGAAGGATGGGTTTTTTCTGGAAGCCTAAGTTGCTGGTCTCAGAAATCCAATCAAGCAAGAGTCTAAGGAAACCAGATTTCAGTCTAAGGAACCCAAGGTCCATAAAGTAGAGGGGCCACAACGGTCTTGTCCCATATGAATTACTAATTTATTCAGCTGATGGTTCACAAAAAACTGTACGTACATTCAAAGGTTTCTCTTTGGTCATATTTGTCCACTATTTTAAGAAATTCAGCTGTTTGGTTTCCTTTTACATTATTTGAAGTTTAGGTTATGCCACTATGTCCATCCTATTCTTTCCTCAGTAAGCCTTCATAGTTGTCTTTGTTTCTGATATAGATATTAAAAACGAAGCCTGGCAGGTGAAGGAGTTGGAAGAATCTAGGGCTAGACTTGTACAAGAAAAGCAGCATTTGATGGAGACCATCTCTTCTCTTCAGTCACAGATTCAGCAACATGAACTCAAAAGGGAGACTTCGTTTTCTGCATCCTCAAATATAAAGATGACAAAGGTTTGATTCCTTCAACTGGCAGAGCTACTTATGTCTTCTGTCTTCTTGTGTGTAATGAGTAAATGTGAGCTGTGCTACAGGTATCCTAAAGATGTTTAGCCATGCCAACTCTTAGTAATTACTAGAGCTGAACCAAACCCCATGGGGGAGGGGGGGGGGTCCAGGTCTTCTCAAACTGACAAGGGAATCTTTCTAGATTCATTTTGGATTTTTCATGGTTGTCTGATGGCTAACCTGGTTGAACTTAATATGCATCTGATTGATCTGTATGGACTAATGGTGAGGTTGCTCCATTGTGGCTTAGTGGTTGGCTGGTGTCAACTCATGAAAAACCCTCCATGCGAGGCAGGGTTAAGGCTGCCTGCATTTTGACCCTTCCCAAGTTGCTGGTGGGATCGTCATGCACTGGATACACCCTTTTTTATGCTGTATGGACCAACCACTATTAGTTTTATCCAAGGTTGTTAGGTTGAAGTCTGTATCTAATCAATGTATTATATTGGCATTTCTGAGCGTAGTGACAATGCAGGATTTTGTGTCCAATCCCAATTACTAGTTATATTGCTTTGAGCCTAATGACTCTTTGATGATCTTAGGTGTTCCATTTTTGTAGTCTATCTGTATTTTAGATGCATATTCAATACATATGGTGGAGGTGGGACCTTTCATACACTAGGTTCATACTTTTGACAGAAGTACTTTGCCTGAGATTTTCAGTTGATATGTGGGGCTCTTTTCCAAACTGTGTTTGCTGTATACTTTCTGACCACTATGAGAGTACTGGGTACTGTCTAGGAAAAGATTGTTGCGGTGCAGGTCTCATGCTTCTTGTGTGTGTGCCTAGTTGATCGTCTTTCATTTTTAACAAGTTTTCTGGTTATTTTGAAGACTTTCCTAGTTTTTAAGGACAAGTTGAATTCTGTTGCTCATTAAAAACCAGAGATTGCATTGGGATAATTATTGATTCCTAGTCCCCTGGTCAATTCAGTGAACAGGAAAAAGTATCCAAGGGCATATCTAGAAAAGAAACTCTAAGCATTCCCTATGGGACCTACCCAGCTGACCTGCCCAATCTATTGAATGGAGAAGGTATCCAAGGGCATCCTGTAATAATGCTTATGTCCTTATGTGATGTAAAAGACTTCCCATTGCATTAGGAAGAATACCCTCTATATAGGTGAAAAACGTTGGGTAAATGGATGGAGCTTGGTTAATCCAGTATGGTGCATCTGTGCTCTTAGTGAATTGATTAGTCCTAAAGATTACAAAACTACAAATGCATTTCAGAATTCAGAGTGAGCCTAACATTTATAAACATGAGTAGTGGGAATACATTGACCTGCACAATGAAGGTTGTCAGTTGAAGTAGAGAGAGTTCAAAGTCATTACAAAGCCTACTCATAATGGAAATCATTTAAGCAAGTCTTGGTACAAAGAATGTTGTTGTTGTCACCTTAGAACTGATCAGTAAATGAAATTGATAGTATGTGTCACACTCCACCCGCCGGTATCGGTCCTGCTCGACAACTCGTGGGTGTGATTCACAGTCACAAGATCCATGGTTTACCATCAATGATAATAAATGCACTTAATAACAATCAAAAGTAAGAATAATCTAAATAATTAAATAAAAGGAATTACCTGAGTCCAATACTCAAAAGGGATATATCAAAGAAAACAGAATAAAGTAATTACTCCAAAATTGATAGAGTTCAGCCAAAGCAAAAGTTAAGTTAATTTGGATTGTTTCTTTTAGTTCTCTCAAGGGCGATGGTCTTTTCCTTAACTTTTGCAATAAAGGGAGTCATCTAACCTTCCTCCATTGATTTCTCAAAATGACGCACTATCTACCTCCTCCTGCTATCAATGGGTGCTGTAAGTGCACTCCAAGCATCAGCATGTTGCTTAGGGGCATATATCTCCACTTCCCGTTGGTGCCTCCATAACGTCTTCACTAGAATCATTTCAGTCACACGGAATTTCTTCTGATCCAATATACCCATCGATATAATTAAATTCAACGCACAAAAAGGAATGAGTTATGATGAACTTAGTAAGGAAACACGTCTCACATACATATCGACATTGTATCATGGTAAACAACATATATATAGAATGATATGCAAGTATTTGGATGCAACTATAAATCTAACTATGCAAGTCTTTAAGTGGAAGACATGCTTTAAGATATAACTCCAGCCCTCCTCTGGGTAGGTCTAGTTACTTTGATCCCTCACAGACTGGTTACCTCTGTTGGGATCTCGGTTCAATCCTTGTCAATTAACCATGGCTAGGGTTTAGGTCTACACTCTCTCACCACGACCATTGGCATGAGTATTGGTGCATGTCAGGGTTTCTAATCCAATGCAATGTCATATGGTGACATACTACATGTAGTCCAGATACTTCCCCTGTGGCACCAATCAACTCGGTTTAATATCCTTCTCTACCTAGGAATGAGAATCCTTACGGATTGGCTACCTCTGTTGGACTCCATTCCCTAACATTATGGTAATCCATATATTGTTGGGGCAGATACTCTTATGTCCCCTTATGACTCCCGGTCGCTCCTTGGACACCTATGAGCCCAACCTTAAAATATGCAACTCTATCAATGCATGATCAACAGTGGACCACTGAATCTCCTTATGGACTGGCTATCGCTACAAGACGAGATAGAGTCAAATCACCGTCATCACGAGTCATTCGGCTTCAATACCCAAGGGTAGTAGCATGTATGGGTTCCTAGCCATGCAATCTAGACTTCATAGGTATGTCATCCAACAACCATGATAGTGCTGGGGTCATCAATAAGCTGTATCCCATACCACAACCCCTGATATCCCAAATAATGGATACCCAACAAAGATACCCTCCACCATAGTTACATCACTTCATCAACCATCATCGAATTAAGCATCTAGCATTACATAGCAATTGAAGTACATGTCATCATCATTCACAATACATAATTATTCATGAATCATATGAACCTACTATTACAGCAAGTCACAAAATTGCAAATGCATTCAAAGATATAATAATTCATTATGGATTATGTTAGTACATATATGTAAAGAATGTATCCTTACCAGCTTACTTGTAGAAGCGTAAAAATTACTCTAGTTGCAACTGAACATCACAATTAGAAAGTCCAGAGAACTTCAAAGGCTACCTAGAATAGGGTTATAAAAATACATTAAAGATATAAGTTAAAACAGAGCAACAACCAACTTGACTGGGGATGCTGTGACCTAGCCGGTCGCTTATGGCAGTTGGTGGGCAATCGATCGCCATAAGTGATCGCCCATATTCCAGACAACATCATAAGTCCGAAATTCTGACTTTTGATCTCCCAATTTCAATCCAATTTTTGAATAATCTAAATCCAAATTTCGTCTTTAAGGAGCTCACAACACTAACACAAACCAAAACCCTAAAAATTTAATGATTCATTAACCACATCATCTCCTTCAATCAGATCAATCCTTTATTCGGACGTAAGGATCTGTTTTCGGACATGATCCAATCAAGATCACTGATGGAGGAATAGAACCATCATAAATAACTAACTATAGAACCATGGAAGAAGGATTCACACTATTCTAAGAGGAAAGGAAAGGGTATAGTGAGTATGATATCAACTTACCTCCGAATGATTCACTAAACTGACGAGGGATTGGATCTTCCTTGTAAATCATGCTTCATTCACCTTCCAACATGTGCTCTCTGACTCCTAACCGTCCACAATAGCCTCCGCGAATATCATATTAAGTAAATAAGACATGGTTGGCTATATATAGAGGTCTGGAGCAAAATAGGCTTTAATTCCCGCAAGCAAATCTGGGTGGCTGCTTGGGGCGGTTGGTTGATCAATCAACTGCCTTAAACAACCGCCCCCTAGTACTTTTTAGTATTTGGGTGCTTTGCTCAACTGGTTGATCCCCAACTCAAACCTAACCCTAAACAACATGTGGGCGTGTCTTTACCTTGATTCCGGACATCTTCAATCACTTGACTCCGAATTGGTGATCCATTTTCCCAGTCCATCAAGGTTTCCAAAGGATCTCCGTCGAGTTCCCAAAATGGCAGGTTCTTCATTAGCAGAATCTAGATCCATGGATTTAGGATATGGATTGGGACTTCAATCCGGATACTCCATAGTTTATTCCGGCTTGACCTTTGGGTATTTGGACCTGCAATATGAATCCTAGGTTAGAATCCTGGGGGTTGTTACAGTATGAGTGATGTGAACTAGGATGTAGGGTTTGGTTAGTTGTAATAATGCCCTAGATCTAGGCTTATTCCAAGATACTCTTCCCTGAGAAGAGCAATCTTCTAGGGCTGTAAACACCTTCAATGGATGGGTTTTGGGTAGATTCTAGGTATGTATAGGTAGGGTATATAGTTTTATGTTTAAGGGTTTGAAACTTTGCTGCAATTGTAATTTCAAAATTGAATTTGATGATGTAGGGTTTTGAAATCTAGAGTTTGACAGGAATTAGGGTTTCTCGGGTTTGGATCAAGCTAGGGCAAGGTCGAGTGTCAATTAGGTGGTAGGAAAGCTAAACCTAAAAGGATAATGGGTTTGGATGAAGGATGAGGGAGATGTAAGGCTTTGAAAATTCTAGGGCTAGGGTTTCTATTGAAGAAGATCGAATTTGCAGAATTTTCTAGGGTTTAGATTAAGAAAAGGGATGGGGGTTGGAATCGAGTGTGAGTAATCGGATGGGGAAGCTAATCGTAAAAGGGTGAGGGTATTGGGTTAAGGTTTAGAAGATATAGGGAATCTAGGGTTTAAGGGATTGGGTAAATTCTGGTTTATTAATTTTCTGGAAAATCCTAAGCTGCCGCAGGTAAGAAGAAAGGGTAAGGAGGAGGAGCTGTTATTACAGTTCAGGGTTACGGAAGGGTGGGCCCGGTGGGGGATTAACTGATGGTAGAAGGGGTGGCTTCCTTAGGCTGCCGCAAGGGAGGCGCCAGATTTAATCCTATGATGGAGTGGAGGGGCTGAGGTTGAAGAAATAGGGTTTAAGGAGAGAGGAAAACTGCAGGAGAAAAAAGAGTGCAAGGAAGGGGACTGGCGTTGGGGAGGGAGTTTAAACTTACTTGGGACTTGAAATTGTATGCTGTAATTCCAGAAAAACTGCAGAACATGAATCTGAAATAGCCGCAGGCTCCTCTAGGAGCCCACAATCTCCCTTGAGTGCCTCCAAATCTCATTCATAATCATCAAATTATGCTGCTGTTTACAAGGTTTGAAGCCTTATTTATAGCCTATTGAAAGAAATTAGACCAACACTCAACTTAAGAAAGAAATCAAACCTGCACCCTAACTTGCAACCCAATGCTAACTAAAACTCCTAATGCTTCAACTCACAGAAGGAACCTTTATGACTTACCCTAGAGAGTTCCAATTTGAATTCTAGGAGTAGATGTAGATTCCTTGAAAGGATAGGACAACCCTAATGGATTCCTTCACAAACTAGGAATCCCCGCCTGCTTCAGTCCATTCGAAGCTCCTTTCTTTTTTCAAAGATCGCCGGCTCATAACGTGCCGTGCCCTTTTAGACCGATCGGATCATGAGAGCCGAGCCACTCTAATAAGGACTCTTTAATAACTTGCAAACTAAAGACTCAAATTCAAAAATAAAAGTAGACCCAAGGTCCCACAAACATATGACCCTATTATACCTTAACTTGGACTCAGTGAAAGATTACAAAAGTGACCAATATACCCCTGGTGGAATTAGGGCTGTAGGGTTTGCTGGAGCAACCCTAGGCCCTGTGCTGCCCCTAGAAATGGTTAACGTCAATGAGGAAGAGCATTCTATGGGTCCTGTGGGATGATGTGCTTAAAAAATTACCCCTGGACTTTAGCAACAAATGGAAACTGCTAACAGCCTTGAACATTCTTTCCCCAAATTTACCCCTGGTGGAATTAGGGCTGTAGGGTTTGGTGGAGCAACCCTAGGCCCTGTGCTGCCCCTAGAAATGGTTAACGTCAATGAGGAAGAGCATTCTATGGGTCCTGTGGGATGATGTGCTTAAAAAATTACCCCTGGACTTGAGCAACAAATGGAAACTGCTAACAGCCTTGCACATTCTTTCCCCAAAATTTTTTTCATGGATGTGGTTATGAGCATAAAGATTAGCTGGTTTCTGAATAACCTGTCAGAATGACATGCATAGCTTCAGGCTAGTAACAAGTAGGGGTTTGGATGGCACTTACTGAAGAAAAAGGATTCATGTAGTGACCTCATTTAGTTGGATGACGGTGAAATGAGTTGAGTTGCGAATTATATAGGCCATCCTTCAACTTAGAAAAATGACCTCAATGAAAGAAACCATTTAGTTAAGAGATGATGGTAGCAATTAAGATCTTTGGTGAAGTTCCCTGGGAAGAAGAATATAAGAATTGCAAGATGAGCAGAATTCTTCATTTGTATACTGCCCAATGAACTGGATTTACTCTGTTTCTTTTTTCTTTTTCTTTTTTTTTTTGAATTTTTTTTGGTGAATCACTGCTTTTGCTCTTTGTTTTTATGTGCCAATTGTCTTTTTAGGAAGTTTTTATCTCTGATAACTTTTTATGGATCTTTGCAGCATGTATCTGAACACGAGGATTTGAAAGCTCAGATAGAAGCGGGCCATGTACTAGTTGAGAAACTGATTGCTGAAAATGCACAACTTGTTGTAAAGGTAGCGCAATGTCATTGTCATGGTAGTAGTTTGTGAACATCTTTATTGGAAGAAAGTGAACATCTTTATTAGAACTGTCATGATCCTAGGTTGGTCATTCAATTTCCATTTGGGACATCATGCATGTGATCATTAACCTCTAAGGACCAACCTAGGTTGAAAAGACCTAGAATTGCAAGGAAAACCATTAGTCCAAAGCATTGTTGAACAAATAGCAGACAATTAGTCCTTGTTAGGCCTATCTGTGCCACTGTTTGGCGGTGATAATTGGATTATGTTGTACAAACAAAAGCCATTTAGTGTAAAGCATTTATTTGGTTATCTTGGATGTGATTTAATCTCAGTTGGGGCAAAAGTAAAGCTGAAATGATGATTATCCATCTTACTAGTTACTTATGTAACGACAAATACTTTTGCTGGCCATTGCTGGCCAATCAGCTCATGTTTCAAGATCTCAATTTCGAGGCTCATCTCGCCAACTTTAATAAGTGAGTTGGCTTGTTGAGTTGGTGGAATTTTTTACCCCGACTCGAGGCTCCAACTCAAGGGGTATTAGGGGTCATTTGTGGTTGAAATTCTAAATAATTTATTAAAAAATAGTATGAATATGAGTTCTACTTGGGAACCCAAGTTGGAAACCGTTAGCACTGAAGTGAAACCTTAAGATGGCCAATTGTACACAAATGCATTCATACATTAATGTTCAAGGGTTAAAATCAAACAAGTCTAATACATTATGCATGTTCATAGTTCAATTTACAAAGTTCAGATGATAATCCAAACATCAAAATTTCAATTTGGGGGTTGAGGCTCGAGCCCCTATCTGGCTAAGCATATCATCTCATCTTTGCTAAAAGGAAGGGGCAAGATATTTCATGTGATCTCGTCAGTTTTCCTACCATGTGCTTACTTATTCAAACAGTGCTATTTCCAGAAATCATTTAGTGGTTCTTTCTCATGGGTGTCATAATATTGTGTACTTAAGATTGTTATTAGTCATGTATCATTTATAGTTGTAAATATCTTCATAAAAGATAAGAGTTGGTTTTCTTAAGCCTTCTTATCACTGGTAAATCTAATCATGTTTTCCTCACTTTCTAGAAAAATAGCAATATAAATACTGATCTTTGATTTGTGTGTTGTAACCTTTATTTATTTATTTTTTGAAAACGGGAGTAAATCCAATAATTCCATTGCAGACGACTAGGCATGGGAATGCTTCATTAGAGTGCCCTCCACATAGAATCTTATCCAATAAACGTGGACAGCTCACTTGCTCTTCTGATTTATAAAATTATCAAAGTAATAGTGCTTCCTAATCAAACTACCAGTTCTTGCGAGACTAGCAAGCTGGTTTAAGAGCAGGCCTTGGTTTGGGTCTCTAGAGTGGCTTTTGTTGATCCAGCCAGGCGAGGGCTGCCGCATCAGGGATACTCTCTTTTTTGTCAGGAAAATTGCTCGAATTGCAATCTCCCCCTTACAAAAATATAACAAACAGTGACATCTATCTGAATTTTTCTCTCTTCCTTTTTCTCCTCTGATTTAACAATTCATCTTTATATGTGATTGTGATCTCCAGCCTTGAATGAGGGCTTCAGAGAGAAGGGTGGATGCTGTCAAAATCTATAGTTAAGAAGGGGTCACATGAGGGGAAAGTGGATATCTTGGAAGTGTTTAGGGCTTTTTAGGTCTGTGATTGGGATTTCACTTTTGGGAATGGGGACTAGAGTACTAATGAGGGACTGTTTAAAGTTTGGGCTTCAGTGGATGACTTCAAAAATTTAGGAGTTTTAGTAGAGGGAATGTAGGACTCTAGGGTCAACGGCGTCTAGGATGAATACAATGGACTATCACTTGGATCGAATGGAGTGAACCTAGAGAGGAGGGGTTCTTCAAAGGAGGAGGGTTGAATTCTGAGTATTGTAACCCAACAATATATGTGAGTGCAGGTTTCCTTTTAAGGTGCTTTCATGGGTTCTGTTGCTGTAATGGCAAATCAAGGTCAACCAAAATATTTGGTGTACCATCTTTTAGTAGTTACCTTATTTTAAGTTGTGGTCAGGCGTCAGTGCAGTTGTTATGCTATTGCAACAATCAGGTCCGTGGCTATGGACATGGAAAAATCCTCTCTGTGAAGTGGGGTTATGGATGTAAGGCTGTGTATGCTTGCTCATCTCAGATCCTGCTGTAGTGGAAGCCTCATGGACTAAGATGCTCTTTTTTATCCTGATAAATTTGCATCTTGCATTGCTCACATAACAACATGATCTGTTTGTTTGAAATTTTCTGAATTTTGATCTTGTACTTTGTGTGTGTTCAGGTGAATGAACTGTACATTGAGCTTGATCGACAGAGTATAAGACCTGCACATTCTTCTACAGCTGGATTTGATCGAGCTGTAGTGTCAGAAATTGGCACCATTGCAGAGAATGTATCCGAGTTCAGTGATAAGATTTCTGCATCAGGTGAGAGGATGGAATCCTTTGAAACCATCCAAATGGGAGATAGGATAAGCAGCACCAACAATGCAGATACAGGCATCAGTGACATCACTGCAATCCAGATAACAGATTACCCTGCATCTTATGAAGCTGGTGAGTCTGAAGAAATTGTGCAGGTTCCATTGGATGATGGTGAAATTCAGGGAAATAAGACACCAGCAACCTCGGAAGCTGAAGAAAATGTTCCCCTGCCATTATCAGATGCACCATTGATTGGTGCTCCTTTCAGGCTGATTTCTTTTGTTGCCAAATATGTTAGTGGTGCGGACTTGGTCGACAAGAATACTTCAACTTCCAGTAGGTAGAATGAATGATGATTCTTTTTTCCATATTTTTATTACCTTAGATCAAAGAATATAATTATTGAAAAGAGAAGGGTTTTTTTTTTTCTGGTGTAAACAGGAGAGAAGTTACTTCATTGAATAATTATTGAAATGAGAATTATTGTTATTGTTATTTTTTTGGGGTAAACAAGAGAGAAGTTCCTTCAATGGATATATCAAAATATCCATAGCCTGGTTCTTGAATGGATCATGGATGGTTAGCTTTTTGAAAATATCCAAAACCTGCCATACTTCCTTCTAAGGTAAACAAGTTTCCAAACCTGAATAATTTAGTAGAAATTACTTCAGCATCACGGACTGGAAAAAGAGACCTAATTTGGGAGAAGTACATTATTCAAGAAATAATACTGAAAATAGGTTCAAACTTCAATTTCATTCTATGGTAGATTCAACCTTGAGAGTTTAGCCGAATCTGATACGAACAGAAAGTCCTAGAAAACTATGCTGAATACATCATATGCTCTATTAAGCTTGCAACTAATAATAGTGTATGAAGAATATTCGGTCATTTAATAGTCTGCTAGTTATAGTTGGCACCGATTAGTAAAATGATTATAATTCCCAGGCCAAATCTGATTGAATCAGTATATAATTCCTTGACAGCGCAATTGGGGTTGGCAGGTTTATGAGTTTGGATTTGGTACGCCCCATTTCCATTTGTTTTTAAGGGTACGCCTTAGCATCACTCATTAGCCTGTAAAAGTCTATTCGTCAAGAAGATAGAATATGTAAATATCACTTACCTCCCATCTTAGTTGGACAAATAGCACTTACACCCCCTCTTAATTGGATAATATCACTTACCTCCCTTTCTTAAAATATATTTAAGACCCTTTTAATTTTGGTTAAATTTAACATTTTACGTTATTGTTTTTAAAACCCCAAAAATTTTAAGTTGAGGGTAATTCTAGCTTTTAAAATGTAAATTAGCCTGATTATGGTAATTTAGGGTTTAAAATAAAAAATATTTTTAAAACCCAATGGTAGTCTTGCGTTATTAGAAAAATATTTTTTTTTCAAATTTATCAAACAATTAAAAAACCCAAAATAGTAGTACGTGTTTAATTTTATCAACATACCCATTTTTTTAATTGTATTTTTCTGTTGATAAAATTAGACACGAACCACTATTTTGGGTTTTTTTTTTAATTGTTTGATAATTTAAAAAAAGAAAAGAAAAAGCTATGTAGGCTTTTAATAACTAAAGATAATTTGGGTTTTAATAAAGGGTTTTAACGTTACTTTAGTTGGAGGGTAATTTAGTTTTTTAAGTGTTAGGGTGATTATGGTAATTTAGGGTTTAAAATAAAAAATATTTTAACAAGGATAGTTTGGGGTTTAGAAAAATATTTGACAAGATAAGTTAAATTTAACCAATAAAGTTAACAGATGGGAGGTGTTTGATATATTTGCTAGGTAAGAGAGGAGGTAAATGATATTATCCAACTAAGAGGGGGGTGTAAGTTTTATTTGTCCAGCTAAGAGGGGAGGCAAGTGATATATACCCTAATATTATGTTTCCATACTTTTACTATATATTTAAGAGGTAGTTTTAATAAAAGGATAAAAAGAGAGAGAGAGAGAGAGGTGGTTTTATCTCTAAGTCAATATTATTGGTACTTAGAGGTGGACTTCTTTCTAAATATTGTGATGAAAAGTATATGGAACATAATAGAGTCGAATAATTAGCCTTGTGAACAGTTAGCACAAGCATTGGCCTCATTAACTCTATTGAGGACTTAATATAGTCCATAAAAACTGATAGTGGTTCCCCAATTGCCCAATGTGAAAAAACAAAAGAGTAGAAAAATTCAAAACCGAAACATGAGAATTATCAAACCACCACATAGGAGTGAGCTTGTGACAACTATACCACTACAGCCGTGGTATATTTCAATGGTTTGTCTATCCTCAACCTTGAGATCAAAAGCTTTGCTTGCTGTGTTGGGATTATGATAACGTCTGTTTGTTGATTCACACTAATTATTAAAGGTAAAATGGATAACAGAGGGATGACTTTTTTTTTCAATGAAATAGGGAGTAAAGTCTGGGTCAGAAGACTCTAACAACTCCCAATTTCTGCCTCGAACGCATCTCAGTTTGAACATTTGATACCTTTCACTTCTATTTGACTTTAGTTCTTTTCTTCACATAGAAGCAACCGACATTGGGACAGGATTCTAGGTAAAAAAAGGCCTCGGTAGAGGGCATCACTTGGACAGGTCAATATTTCCACCTAAAACTCTAAAAGGCAACCCATTAATGAGCAACACATGTTTGGTTTCACTTAAGACAAAAACAGGGATTGGGTTCCCTATCACTCAGTGGATTCCATGGAATAATAAAAAACTTCTGTTTGGTCAATGGGTTGGTTGAGCCGTTGAGCCATTGTTTTAGGCATTTCGAGACCAAGTTTGAAGCTCACGCATGCCTAATTCTTACCCCCACAGTTTCCGCTAATGATGCATACCTGGAAGAAACACAGCTCTTGGAGTTCGAGGAACAAAAATAAAGGTTGAAGATTCATTGTGGATCAAATAAATCAAATTCACAATAATAAGAAACATGTTACAGGTTACAATTGCTGAACCAATCAGGGTGGCATGGACAGAAAATTCTAGCCTAATGAGACAAATAATGTATAAAACTAAAACATCTAATACAAGCATACAATGAACTCGTTACACAATTTAACAATGCAATGCAGACAATCCAAACTCTAATAAGCAATTCTGGCGAAAACTTAAAACGTCCCTCCTGAACCCAGCTCAAATTCTGGAACTGACGAACAGTTAAATATGGTGGTACCTTGGTTAACAATTTGAAAGCAATCTTGGAGACTGTACTGTAGAACCCTTAAGATTTATTCTCCTCAGAGGATGCCCGGTTCTCTGAGTCGGATGGCCGGATTTCCTCTATCATTCTAACAACTTCTTCCATCTTAGGTCGCATGTCTGGCACCTTGGCCACACAAGCCATCGCTATCTGCAGCATTTGCACCATATCTTCCTCAATGTTTGGATACCTCATCAACTCAGTGTCGAACACTTCAGATGTCCATTCCTCTCTCACGACTGACTGGACCCACCTTGGTAGATCAGCCACATCGTCACGCCCAGGTGATTGCAGAGGGGCTTTCCCAGTTAACATCTCGAGGAGCAGCACGCCAAAGCTGTACACATCCGATTTCTGAGTAGGTTTTCGGGTTTCAATCACCTCAGGTGCTCTGTAGCCTATGGTTCGTGATGGAGTGGCAGGGATGTTCATAAGAGGTGTCAACCCAAAATCTGAGATGCAACCATCTTGGTCTTGGCTGAGGAGAACATTGGAGGACTTTATGTTGCCATGGGTGAACTTCCCCCCTCCTTCAGCATGGATGTGTGCAATGCCCCTCGCAGCTCCAATGGCTATTTTGATCCTCGAATCCCAATCAAGTGGAGTTCTTCCGGCATCCCTGTTTCCTGGTACAGCATTGAAAATGGGGGGGAGAAGGATGCAGAATAAATTAGTATACTTGAAAAGAACTCCACAAAGATGTCAGATTAGTATGAAATTTTAAGCATGGTTAAATAATGACATGGCATTCTAGATTAGTTATGGAAAAAAATTGAGAAGGTTAGAAAGGACTCAAATAGGTATACCATGCAATAATGTGGACAAGTTCCCAGCAGAGATGTAGTCATAAACCAAAAGTTTTTCATCCTTTGAGTAGTAATAAGCACGGAGTGGCACAACATTTGGGTGCTGCCCAACCCGTCCTACAATCTCCATCTGCTGCTCAAAGTCCCTCTTACCCACCACCACTTCCTTCAACCTCTTCACCACCACAGTTGTCCCATCCTCTAGGATAGCCTTATATGCTGTCCCATAGCTCCCCTTCCCCAGCACTTCCGCAGAAGCCCTCAACAGATCCTCAAGGTCAAAGTTATAAGAACAGCCTTCAAAGAATACTAATTTATTCTTCTCCGCCTCTTGGACCCCACTACCAAATTCCTCCTTAGGCTTCTCTCCTCTCCCTCCACCGGTGGCCTTCCCCTTCAAGACACTGCTACCTTCACTATCTTTTTTCTTCAGACAGCATAACAAAATTGTTAGAGCTAGAACAACTAAAACTGCGGAACCTCCAACTGCAATAGCAATGATAGCCCCTGTGCTCAGTTTCTTTTTTGAATTCTTGCCCGGCTGAGGAGCTGCGGGTGAGATTGAGGGTGAGGAGAGTGGAGAACAATTCTTCAGAGGTAGTCCACATAAAAGAGAATTTCCTATAAAAGAAGAATTGGGGAAATTTTGGAGGTGAGCTGGGATGGAGCCATTCAAATTGTTGTAGCTCAAATTCAAATGCTTGAGCCTTGGGAGGTTGAGATTGGGAATGGGTCCAGAGAGAGAGTTGTTCTGGAGGTTCAATCTAGTAAGATTTGTCAAATTCTGTACTGAGGATGGAATTTTGCCGCTGAAGGAGTTGAAGGATAGCTCAAGTATGTTAAGTGTTGGGGACAGAGAAGCAGGGATATTCCCAGAGAAGTTGTTATTTTGCAGGAAGAGGGAATGCAGAGAAGGAAGGGATGAGACATCAGCGGGAAGATTTCCACTGAGGCGGTTGGATCGAAGGCTCAGAGTTCTAAGGGCATCCAGCTTTCCCAGAGTGTTAGCTGGGATAGGGCCAGTTAGTCCCACACCAGGAAGCCGCAAAGCCAACACTCGACTGACATCTGGAGTGCAAGTAATACCAACCCATGATGAACAAATGGGAGCAGTAGGATCCCAATTAAGTTTTCTACCGTGGGGGACAGCGGCAGCAAAGTCAAGAAGAGCTTGCTTATCTGAGTTAAGGTCAGCAATGACCAGAGGAAATAGAAACAGTTGGAAGCAAACAGACCAAATTGGTGCAAATGAAGATGGGAGCATTGGGTAGCTCATATGGAGGTGTACAGGACTAGATAAGTGAAGTGACTTTGTCTGAGAAAAAATGATCTTAGAAGATCTTGATTTCAGCCTGATCAGCAACAGAGGCCATCTGAGGATATAGGCTGACCAAAAAAGTTACAAGACACCATTAACACTGACTGCAATAAACTGGAAAACAAAATATCAGATGTTATACATCAAGCAGATGCACTAAAGGGTAGGCTATACCCACTTGACATAATTGAAAGCAACAAAAATACTTTACATGAAACAGCACAGAAGAAGAGTAGGAATATTTACCACCAAAAGAACCTTTTAAAGAGAACAACTAAGAAAAGCAACATCATACTGTGACTAGTGTATTTGTGAAAAGCAACATTACACTGATTAGTGTTTTTCTCAACTCCCTTCACAAGTTAGAAGTCCTAGGAAAAAAGCATCCCTTTTGTCAGAAACTCCCATGCCAAAAAAACATGCATGTAATTATTCCCATGTTTAGCCAAGAAAGCCCCACAGGGATTTCTTTAACCATGAAGCTGAATTCCTCTTAAGCAGCAAGAAAAGTTCATAAGGGGAAAAAGAAGGGAAAAGTCTGGGCACCCATCAAGGTGCCTGGACTGAGCCACTTCCTCTCCAACCCACCCCCACCCTTTCATCTTTTTTTTTCTTCTTTCTTTTCTCCTAAGGTATAATAATTGTAAAATGTTCTCTTCCAATTTGATTATACCAATTACCACTTCAATAATAAGCATCAGTCTTAGCTAGTGAAAACCAAAAAAAAAAAAAAAAAGAGCATGAGCAGGGAGCAAAGAGGAGAAAATCCAATAACTCCAATAGAGGGGCATTTCTGCAGTTTCATTTTTAAAAAGGAAATATCAGACTATTACTAGAAGAAAAGATGAACTTCTCAAGTATTAGAAAGCTAATTAATTTCAACTTCCACAAGAAAAGCAACTTCCATTTGTTTCACTTTCTTCTAGTATGATAAAAGCTATCCAAAGCTAAAGTTCAAAACACTGATTTTAAAAAGTATCCTAATATAAAAGAAAGTCATCCAAAAGCAAAAGCACTGCCTTTTTTATATAAAGAAGGCAAACGGGGAAGGTATTCTATGCCTAAAAGCAATCTAATCCTCTTCAATGCCCTCCACTCAGGAAGAACGTTTATCTGTGGACAAGGGGTGAGAAACATCGCAGGGCTATTATGAAAAATTGCAGATTTCCCATTTTTCCATAATATTAACGACATTAATGACATAATCCCAGCGTGTCCAGACTCCAGAAACCAAATTTTGTTCACAAGAAACACACTGAAGTGACTAATTACTTAAACAAGCTACACGCTTTGCTAATTGACTCCTTAAGAGCTAAGACTACTGACTAAGACAAGAGTCGCATTTTTTTATCTATGCGAATTGGTCTCCGTAAATAGTTACCGATGTCTTACCCCAAAAAAAAAAAAAAAAGTTACTGATGACGCGACTATTAGCTGTTCACCTGTCTATTGATTGGGTGGGAACTGGGAACTCGAACGGAGAATACGGAGCAAACAGGTCATGTGCACATTCTAAAATTGTGAACGTATATAGGATATTCAATATAAAAGCGGAAAGTAACCCATGTTCTGCATTGCGTGCCTCTTTTGTTAGAAGCACCCAATGCGCACATTAGCAACTTCTCAAAATGGGATATGAGTCTCTAGCTTTCTGAGATCTGGTTAGGGTTTTAGAGTGTGCAGTTGCGAAGACTAAGGAAATCTGAAAACCTTTTCCAATCTAGAAAACGTTACTAATCAACAAATCAGCAGAGTCACTCAGACCTCAGACGAAATTCCAGTCTTACCAGATTGAAAGAATACGCTTCTCAATTTGAATCAGGTCAACAAGAAGCTCCGGATCCGCCAGCCATCAGAACTTCGTAAGCCGCTGCAATAAATAAATAACCTCAGTGTCTTAGAACAAAAAAAAAAATTAAACCGAAGAAAAACAAAATCTAGTAAATCGAACAGCGAAGAGCAGGGAAAACCTCCAGCTGAAATTTCCCCAAAGAAGTCAATTCGAAACCGAGAAAGAAAAAATCAGCAAAATATGACAGTAGAAAAGGAGGGAAATCCAGAAGGAGAAGAAGGAACAGTCAAATGAAAATGAGTTAAGTCATACACGTAAAGTAGAGCAGAGACAAATATTCAAACTCGCAGAGGCTCGCCTCGGGAGCAGAAATAAAAATAGAAAAAGAAAAACAAACAGAAACTCGAAAACTTAGAAATGTGGTTTCAGATACTGAGTCAAGAGCGACAGGAGCAAAGAGACACAATGACACAACACTCACGAATGCAGTCGGAATCGAGCAAGCTATTCTTCAAAATAACTGCATGCAGTGAAATCCGAAAGTTTCTTCAGAGAGTGAACAAAGTGTAAACCTCAGATCTGCTAGTAGAACGCCAGATTCCGGACGGCGAACACCTGAAACTAGGCGAAGGTTGACGAAGAGCAAACTTTAAGCGATACAGAAATCAGAACCTCAAAGAGTTACAGACCTAGAAAATTCTCTCAGAAATAGCAACTGTAATTCTCCGGAGCTTCGAACTGGACTTCAGAGCTCCATTATCTAAAGTGAAATTAAGCTTCGATGCCTTTACTGATGAAGAGATGAAATCAGACGAAATATTCTCTTCAACAGTCGAACATCTAACGGCATTACTTCACGAATACGATTTCAGAAGTTTCCGTTGTAAAGCAGCAGCTATAACTGAAGAAGAAGTTTAATTTTGAAGCCTCGAGATCTCCGTATAGGATGTGAATCTAGGGGCATTTCTCGTGCTATCATCAGTAGTTCAGAATCTTCCGCCATTAAAGCAAATAAGGAACTCAGCTTCATCAACAAAAAGCTGTTTTTCGAATAAATTCTCTTCTCTTGACGCTAAAAAGAACGAAAGCAAAAAAGGAAAACTCCCAAACCACAACTCACCACACCACACCTGTAATTATTATGAAGATGAAAGAGAAAAACTCTTTTGCCCATGAAAACAAAAAAGAATAAAAAGAAAAGGAGAAACTTTTATTTTCTTTATAAACCGTGGACCGAGCATCTCATCTACTGCGCATTTGTTGTTATCTGCTGGATTTCGACATCGACCCTGAGATGTTTCTCTTCCAAATGCCACTAGTTTTCCATATAATTACTAAAATAACACTACCGCCCATGCTGTCCTAGTCCTTGCTGAGTTAGGATCCTCTGCCTGTCCAGCCAGAGAATTATGCTCACCTCATATTACTTTATCATGTAATTAGGAGTGGGACCTACTCTTTGATAAATAAAATAAACTATAAATGCTCGAAAGTAGGCTTGCCTCTTAAATGTATGATAAGGGTGAGAATGTTGCTCCCTTGGCAATTTTTCACTATATACTTAGTTGTGGGATCCACTTTCGAGCATGAATAGACAAGGTGTTAATTGTGTATCGAAACTGTTTAACCGTGCTGAACCGTACTGTCTAAAACCACCACGTATTGTACCGTTTAAAATTCAATACGGTACGTACCAAAACCGAATTTTTTTGGTAGGGTTCCAATTTTAAGTACTCATATCAAAATTAAGGAATATAAATGTAATTTTACAATTAAAACACTTTACCTTTACCCTACCCCTAATTCCCTGTTATAGTTTTTCGTTTCGTCCTTCACTCCTCTTCTTAGATTTATTTGTTTTGTCTCTATTAATATCATATTATATTGATTGTTTGATCACAATTTTATTAGGATCTTAATGAACTAATAACAAAAGTGGCATGAGTTCATTTGTACTAAAATTGTACAACATTAGATACCGTGTTTAAACCGTTTTTTCGTATCGATTTAATATTGAAACCATATCGAACCGTTTTTGCAAATACCAAAATCGTACCATACCGTGTAAATTCGGTACAATATGGTTCTGATTTTCGGTATTTAAAGTTGGTACTGTACCGAAACCGTATTGAATTACCGAAACCATATCGATTGACACATTTATGAATAGAGTGAACCATAAATACTCAAAGGTGAACCCCACTCTTAAACTAAAGATAGAGAAACATAATGAAAGCACAATCTTTTGCCTATGGAGATAAAGGACCTGAACTCGTTATTACTCACCCTTGTCTGTCTTAGATGTGATGTAGAATCAGAGTCTTGATTCTTGTGGATGTGGATGTGGATGTGGATGTTATTTATCGATTTGATTTTAGCTTCATCGACTTCAATCTCACACTTTTTGTTAGTCTAGGGATTAAAATATTTATTTTACGAAAAAACAAACAAAAAAGTTACGCAACAATTATAAGAAGGACTTAAAAGAATTTGGCTCAGTTGACAAAGAACAACTCTTCACAATATGAGTTAAGAGTTCAAATTTTCTTACTGCAGGGGCGAAATCTCGTCATATATTTAAATAATTATGAAGCTGCCCTCCTAAGAATGTAGTAAAGTAATGTGTAAACTAGCCTAGATGAACCTCAATTCCAGGGGTGAAATCTCTCCCCACCCCCACCCGCCCTTTCTCTTTTCGGCTGATATTTGATAGAAGCGTGTATAATTGGAGCACCCATAAAAATTTAAAAACTAGAACAATTGATAAAGAAATTATCAAATGCATATTTTAGGAGGACAATTTTTTGGCAAAGATAAAAACTAAAATGAAGATTAGATAAATTTTTCTGAATTTAAAATATAAGGATAATTACTATTGCCTATTGTATTATAATTAATTATTAAAATGATTTCACTCTTTATGAAATTACTATTACCTCTCACTTTTTTTTTTTGTTTGGCCCGCCCCGATTTCCAAGGCTTTGTCCTGACTAATCCGGTGTTCGACCCGGGTCTCACACCTGGCTGTAGTGGGTGAGTCTTCCAACGGGATTTTTTGCATCCACAAGATTTCGATACGGGAACCTTGCTTAAGCGGACCAAGCGGATCAAGCTGCTTACCATTTGCATTTCACTTCCAACAACGATAAAAGCCTTTTATTTATTTTGGTTAACTGTGTTAAGAAACCGACCTACCATATGAAATACCAAATTTACCCTTGTGTTATTGTCATTTTAAATTCCAAAAAGTTGGGTTTTGATATAAAAACCAAGTCTACTAAGATAAAATGCTCTTTATGAGATGATTTAGCACTTTAACTTTAAGGTCAATTTTTCCTCAAATTACTAAGATGAATAACATAATTTAATAAAAAGTGTAGCAAAGTAATATATAATTACAAACTTATTTTAAACTTTTCAAATAAATCAAATATATTATGTCATCACTTAACTAACATAGTTTAATAGTAAGGCAGTGTTAGTAATAACAAGCAAATATATACAATAAGTAATTTCAAAAAGTATAAGAAATAATGTAGTAATTAAACTATTATACAGGTGGACAACAATAATTATCTTTAAAATAAATTATTAATTAAAAAAAGTTCAAATAATATAAAAAGAGAGAATGAACAAATTCAATATTGATTACAGGACCAGTAAAATTGTAATAAAAAAAAAAAAATGTTTAAGCATTGAATATGAACATGTTTACAGCAGAAAGAGAGAGAGAATTCTTTCTCATTAGATAATATAAACATGTTGTTGCCTTTTCTCTGGGTTTTATATTTTAATATGGTAGTTAGAAAACAAAAAATAAAGGAATGTATGATGCAAAAAGCTAGTTGGTCTTGATTTGATTGAAAAAATTATGTTTAAGATTACAAGTTTTAATGCAGAGAAAGAATTAATTAGAAAAACCATACGTTGATGGTTGCATCTTGTCTGTCACAACTAATACAAACTTTAATTATTTGTTAAAAGCAAACGGTAACTTGAAGCTATCATAAATCATTGGAGGATATAGAATTATTTGTGTTCATGTTATGACCAAACTGCACTGAATATTAAAATCAAATTCAAACCATTATCTAGTTTTTTCTTCTTCTTCCATGGTAAATACAAGCTAACATGATTCAAACAGACAAAGCAAACATTCTTTTGCTTGGGTAATAAGACTTGAAGATGAATCCTTAATGATGTTTACTGTAAACAAGAAGAAAAATCTTCTTCAGTTCTTCATTAATTCCTATTTCACAGAACACTTTGACTTAAATGTCTCTCTTTCTACGGACCACAAGTTTCCTGGGCCAATAATTGAGATTAAATTGATTATTGCTTCTGAGGGAATTGCAGAAAGGTTAGATGGAGAAAGGTTTTTAATATCAATTTAGTGTCAGAACAGTGTGGTCTCAATTTCCAGGAAAGAGATTCCAAACCCAGCTCAGCTGATAAATAGATAAATAGATAAGGAGTAGAAGAAGTACTGGAGATTTCTGTTCACCTTTTCTTTGTCAAGATAAGAAAATGTTAAGAGCCCAAAACTAAAGACAGGTGAGATGAGAGCTGTCATATAATAAGAAACAAAGTGTCCTTGTGAGAACTGTTTGATTCTCTTTGTCTTTTCAATTTGGACTTTATATCAGACTTCATCTTAAAGTCCATTCTTCTTTTGGGGTCAAACTTCATTGCTAAAGTCACCTTGCTTGTGTTGTAAATATGTATAGGGTTTTTCTTAACAGTTTGGTCATGTTTGAAAATGAATTTGATGTGATGAGAGACTTGAAAAAGTCACATATTTCGAGAATGTGTTTCTAATATAGTGGTGGCAGTCTTTCATATAATCGTAGTAAGACTAAAAAAGTCTTGAGTTTGAACTTTTGTTTTTCTTCACCTATTCCTCCCGTGAATCTATGGACCCCCGGTTCTTGTGATTGGTTTGACAATGACCGAGAAAAAAATGTGAAAGGTTATGATAAGGTTGAGTTCTGTTATATTTCTTTTTTTTTTTGGTTGCCAACCCCGGCTTCCAAGGCTTTGCCCTGACTAATCCAGGGTTCGACCCGGGTCACACACCTGGCTGTGGTGGGTGAGTCTCGCAACGGGGATTTTTTGCATCTACAAGGTTTTGATACCGAAACCTTTGATTAAGCAGACCAAGCTGCTTAACATTTAGACCAACCCCCTTTGGTTAGTTTTGTTATATTTCTATTGAACTTCGATTTTGATTGTAAAATCCTTTACTTAGTCTTGACTCTAATTTCAAAGACCCTCATGTACCTAAAAGTCTTGATCATGACCACCCTAATTGACCTTAATTTATCCAACCTTTGGCATTTACTACAAAATAATGGAGATCAAGATTAAATTCAAGATCAATATCATGAAATCAATACTGTCTAGAACTAGATTGAATCACAACTCAGGATCCGTTTGGACTGCCAATATCAAGCTCGCACCACTAATCCTTGACTCTAATTGGCCTTAATTAACTACTAAATAATGGAGATCAAGATTAAATTCAAGATCAATATCATGGAATAAAGCCGACAATGTTGCTGGAGATGTATGTTCATCTTTGTTGGGAAAATGTTAAAGCTCAAACACTAAAGACAGATGAGAGCTGTCATATAATAAGAAACAAAGGAAAAGACTTGAGAAGTGTTCTTGTGAATAACTGTCTCCTTCTCTTTGTCTTTTTCATTTCGACTTTATATGAGACTCTTCATTGCAAAGTCACATTGTTTGTAATCTTTGAATTTTGCCCTTCTCAATTTATTCATATTTTGAGAGAAGCCAACAATGTTGCTGATCATTTGGCACTTCAAGCAGATAAATCACAAGAATCCTTCTTTTCTTTTTGTTCTCCTTCTAAATGTATCTTCTTCTTTTTTTTTTTTTTTTTTTTTTTTTTTTTGTTCTCCTTCTAAATGTATCTATTTGATCAATGTTCTTTGATGATGTAGGGTGTTCATGAGTTTGGATCCATACCCCTGAGGCTCACACTTCTTAGCCACAAAATCAGGTGGGGCCCACATATAAAAATAAAATAATTTTAGAGGAAGCAGGACCTTACACCAATACCCAGTGGTCCCCCTTGTATTTTGTGGTCCAGAAGCATTCGGGGAGCACAAAGGGGTCACAAATTTAGACTGGGAGCTCATACCCCAAAGCTTTTCAATTTCAAAAAATTACTATTTCACAAAAAGAAAAAAGTCACATTGCTCGCAAATCTTTGAAGATGAACTTGGTCCAATAGTTTGCATGTCATGAGAGATTTGGAATAGTTATGTATTTTGTGGATGTGCTTCTAACACGGTGGTGGCAGTTTCCTATGTAAGAGTAGTAAAACCAAAGTAGTCTTGAGTTTTAACCATTGTCCTTTTACACCTATCCTTCCCCTGAATATATGAACCCCTAGTATCTGTGATTTGTTTGATGATGACCCAAAAAAAGTGCGTAAGGTTATGATAAGGTTGAGTTCAGTTATATGTCTAATGAACTTTGATTTTGATTGTAAATTCCTTTAGGGCCCTTTTGGTTACATGAATCTAGAGACTTCAAATCTCTGGATTTATGAATGCGAGATTTATACCCATTTGATTGTGAAAATCCTTAGATTCATGAAATCTAGAGATTTATCTTTTTACACTAAAAACATGAATCTGCAGATTTATGGGTATGAGATGAAATCTAGAGATTTTATCCCTATTATAAAAGCACTAAACATTTGCGTATTCACGAAAATCACATTGACCAAACAATTTTTTATAATGAAATTTCCACCAAGTCAGGTGAACCAAATAGTTAATTTTATGAATTATGACTCCATAGATTTAAAAATCTCTAGACTCATGCAATCAAAGAGGTCATTACTTTATCTTGATTGACTCTAATTTCAAACACTCACGTACCTTAAAAATCTGAATCATGACAAGTTAAGAAGCCCTTACCCACCCTAATTGGCCCTAAATTGATCCAGGCTTTGGCCTTAAGATTGAATTCAAGATCAATATCATGAAATCAAGGCTGACTAGAACTAGATTGAATCACAACTTAGGGTCTGTTTGGACTGCGAATATCAAGCTCGCATCACTAATCCTTGACTCTAATTGGCCTTAATTGAATCGGGTCTGGACCTTAACTATGAAATAATGGAGATCAAGATTAAATTCAAGATCAATATCATGGAATCAAGCCGACCATAACTAGATTGAATCGAAGTTTTAAGGTGATTTTGGACTGCAAAGATCGAGCTCGCACCACCAATAGTTGACTCTGATCTGCATGACCATATGACAAGTTGCTTCTACAACCATCAAAGGGTCAATAGCATATTTACATATACAAAACCTAAAGTTGAGCAAAAAGGTCATGGTCCAAGATTCAGGCCAGCCTTGAGGCAAGATGCGTTGAAGTGCACCAGCTCGTTATCCATCCACTGTTCAGAATGGGAATTTATCGTTGCTCTGTGAAACCAGCCTCACGCGGTCCCTTCCACTCTAAGAACCGTGAAATTCAGGCCTTAGCCCAAACCCCACGACTCACTCCGAACTTGGATCGGGCGTGCCAATGGTAACCACCATCTAGCTTGGTAATGGATGTCAAAAATCCCCCTTACTGTTCCTCAGGATAGCAACTACTCCGCCCACACCAACATCGCAATTTAAATTCTTCAGAAGAAATTTCCTTCAAGGCTCGTTGTGCTGCAAGAACTACATCCATCAATTTATTTTGATCGAGTGAGTTTGATAGTAGCTCAATTAATTTTGGAAGACCCACAACACAAATTACTCTCAAACTTGGTTTGCTTCAACAAAGGGGCATTCAAATAAGATGTCGTTTGTAGTTTCAACTTCAGCGTTACATGCCCTACTAGCTGGGTCAACCTGAATCTGCTCTTGATAAGGGATAGAAATGTAATTTCTGTATTGCTAGAGGGCATGGTCATAATGTATGATTTACACTATATAACTACTATATATAATAAAGGTGAAATCTCATGTCCTAATCATTCTAAGAGATCTTAACTTGGGATCATTGAGACCATTTGTTCCTTGGGCGTTTCATTTTCCCTATCATGCTTTTCTTGCCTTTCTTGAAAAAATACACTAAAGCAAACAAAGGCCATAACCCTAATGAAGAAAACAAGGTCTTAAGCAAGAATCAAAACAAGAAAAAGAAAAAATACACTAAAGGCCCAGACCAAGACCTGAGGTTAATTTTTCCTATTTTCCCATCTATTCTGAAATTATTGTGTTAATTGTGAACCTGAGTTCTATTACCCTGGAGTTGCCATAAATGGGCAAATTTATAATCTGCTTCGGCCTATACAAGAAATTGCTTTGAAATATGCCCCGGAACAAAATAGCATCAAAACCACATTTTATTGCCTAACATAAACATCTCCCACCAACCCTGCAGGGAATCAAAGCCCAAGAAAGACCACAACATAAGAATACACGCAGCATGAAGATTCCAATTCCGAAATTCTGGAAAATGATTACAGAAGACGAACTAGGCTGAAGCATTTATAAACAAAATACATAAAAACTTACTTAAATTAAAGAAATTCAAATAAGGAGGAGAAACACCCTTACCGAAGACGAAAAAACAAAAAGTTATTCGAAACGACAGCGAGAACCGAACCTCCTGCTCAGAATTCTAATACCCAGAAACCAAAACCAGCTTCCACACCACCAGTTCCTCTAATTGTTTTCATTTAGATGATTCTTTACCCCAAAAAAAAAATCTTGATTCTTCAGGATTTGACGAACATTCTAGTGGAGACTAATAACCTTGCATTAGCCCATATTCTGAATCAAGACTCAACTACAGCACTTTGGAAACTCTTTCCCATCATGGTGGACATCAAGGAGATCCTACCATCCTTCACTGAAATTACTTCCGACATGTTTATCCGAAAGCAAATATGGTAACTGATGATTTGGCAAGCTAATATGGAAGCTGATGATTTGGAAAAACAAAACGCATTCACTCAGAGAAAAAAATATATACAGAAGCAATAGAAACGTTTTATTAAGACCAAAGTGTAGTTCTATACTATTTCAATAATCTTTACAATATGTGTATGCAACTAACTTACAAAAACTACAAATTTGATTGACAATCATTTGCGTAAACAAGAAGACTCCTCATAAACAACTAATAAAACTACAATCTAGGGCGACCTGTTATTGCGAATGCCACACTAAAACCTCTTATAATTCCTTCTATTCCAATAAGCTTTAGGTTTGTTGGGCTTTTCGCTGCAAGCAGGAAGATCTTTCAATTCTAGGACTTGTATTTTACGTCGTTTCCGATCATCCTCAAAATTTTTATACCCTTCACTCAATTTCCTCTTTGAAGCCTCTATTTTATCTTCAAGTTTTTCATCTTCGGCAACCAAAGGATGAGCAGCAGATGTTAAGGCGCATTTCATTACCTTTGCGGTTGCACCTTTTATTTTCTCGGTAAGTTTTTCATCTTTAGCAACCACAGAACCATCAGGAGATGTTGAGATACCTTTGCATAATACCTTACCTTTGTACAATACCTTTATTCTGATTGGACCTTTTCTTTTATCTGTAAGTTTTTCATCTTTAATCACCACCCTAGCAGCAGCAGAAGCAGCAGAAGCAGCAGGCGTTGAGCTGGTATCTTCCTTTATTTCTTTTTGTGATTGAATCAACCACTCGTCTACCCGTTCTCTCCACAAACGAGTTTGAAATCTTGCCATTTGACGAACTCTCTTCGAGCTGTGTTTCCTCAGAAGCTTCACAGAAATTCCAATTAGGGTGGCCTCGAGTGTTTCGACAGATATGACCAACAACTGAAGCCTCCTTAGAGGTTCCAATAAAACCTCAAACGGTTTATCGGCGTTTGCTTCGATTTCATCTTTAATCCTCAAAACCTCTGCAACGATCGTAGTCTCTCCCTCGTGGTTTATTCTGTAAACGTCTGCTATGACGTTTTGTTTGTCTTGATCACCAGAATCGCTCAAACCCAACTCAAACCCGCCACTCTCCATGGCAGTTGAATGCTCAATCACCAGCCGAAGCACGTACACAACACCCACCGCAACAGAACGCAAAAGCTCAAAACTAAATCCAAATAGCTCACTCTACTACTTAAAAAGAAAAAACGGAGGATCTTCTAGTTCGATTATGATTTGAACTCTCATACGAAACGCGTAAAATCTGTATGTTCCCGCCAAAAAGGTCTCCCTGCACCGTTAGATTTGAAATTTCTTATAGGAGTTGTTTTGGATAACTTTAACTACCAAGCTCACTCTACTTAAAGAAGATCGAAATGTCTCCCGATTCAGTTAGGATCTCAATTTCCTTATAAAATTAAATTTGTTTTATTATTATTTTTTTTAATTTTTAATTTTTTAATTTTTTAAATCGGAACGGATAATAGTGACAGTCTAAAGCAGTTAACCTCTTCTGTTCATTCCCGCCAAAAAAAAAATTTAAAATGAAGGCATTAATTATCATTGGATTAGTAGTTTAGAAATATTCCAACAATTCAATTTAGAAACGCGTTTAATAAGGACATTTTTTTCATAGTGTAAATCTTATTCAAATTATGAGCCTAGGCAACTTTAAATGTTCTTTCTAGGCTTCTATACGAAACAAATGTTATTCTATCTAAATAATTGTAAAATATTATAATTAAAGAAAAAAGGAAAAAAAGAAAGGAAAAATAAAATAAATAAATAAACAAACAAGTCACCTAATAGGAGAGATTTTTTTTTTTTGGTAAGCCAAATTTCATTGAAAAGAACCAGAAGAACACAAAGGATCCTTGGCATGAAGCTTTGTGATCCAAGGTGTGGAATTAATACGACCAAAATGTCCTATTGGAAATGGACATAGCCTTCCTTGCTAGAGAGTGGGCGAACACATTCCCCTCTCTAAAAAAAAAAAATTAACTTACAATTCACAAAATCTACAGTTAGGACCTAGAGATCATATGCTACTGTCTCCACTGCCAGTGACGTTTCTGACTGATCATCTTCAACAACTGAAACCAAACCCGTAGAGTCCATATACGCAAGTATCTTGAAAAAGTCATTCTGTCAAGCCCATAGCATTGTTTTTATTTCTTCCTTTATTATAGATTTTTTTTGTCTCTCCCTATTCTATAGGAATCTACAAAATGTGATTAATTTTTTTTCTTCCTCCATCTTCTATGAGAATCCATTGAATATGATTAGATGGACTTTTTAATCTCTCCAATAAGAATCCATCAAAGAGAAGAGGAAAATATAGATAAAAAATAAAAAATAAAAAACTTCTACAAAAGAGGGGAAAAGGAAAATTAATAAAATAATAAAACACACCTAAATACATCTAATGAATTCTTATATGAAAAAAATTGATTAAAAGGGAAAGAAATTGCTTTAATCGACTAAAGGGACAAAAATAGAGGGTAATTTGGCCATTTTAAAATATCAGAGGAGAAGGAGAGCTAAGAGTTCAGCTTTTGGGAAGAATCAGAGGTGAAACTTTTAAGAGGCGAGTAAGAGTAAATAGAGAGGAAGAACAAGGGAGAGAGAGATTTCCCCTAAAAGAAAAGAGAGAAAGGAAAAGGTTGAAAAGAAACTAAGCCACCTCTCAAAATGAAAAGGATTTTATCAACTGCAACGAAAACTGCACCCCTAGAAATCACTTCCAAATTGAAAATCTGAAATTTGTCCAGGTACCTTTAAACAAACTTTTTGCATGCCTCTTTGAGACCCTTCAGTGATGCTCTTCCAGTTTAAGAAATGTCACCACATGCCTAGATGATAGATTGCTTGTGTTTTCCTTTCACGTTTCTCAGAACTATCAAAATCAAATAATCTGATTGATTATTCTATTCAGAAATACTTTTATGCAGTTAGAATACTGTTTACTATAATCATCAGAGATCTTCAACTCTTTGTACAATACCTTTACTCACTGCCACGCAACAGGAGAACTCACTGGAAAATGGGTAGCAGCAACAATATATAGAGGTGTTTCCCCAGCATCACCCTTCAACACCATTAAGGCAGTGACTAAAGCTCGATCTTCTCCTTCATGGGCAAGTTTCATGGAATCGATTTCAACAGATTGGACAACAGAGATTAATAAAGACTGATGAGAGATGAGTCACTCTCGCACCTCTCTCTATTGGGTTTTTGTTTGACTGGGGAGAAAACTAGGACACTTCCAGAGCTTCATATATTAAATTGTGGCTGCATCTCATAGGTCTCTTATAGGATCAATAGAACATTTTTACTTCTCAGCTTCTCTTCCTGGAGCTGTATATGTTTAGATTCCAGTATTAATGTTCATAACTTGGAAGTTTAGTTCATGTGCATTCTTTCTTTGGATGAATAGAAAGTTCATTAACCAAAAGGAGAGAGGGGGGAGGGTAGAGAAACACAAGAAAACAAAGGCCATGCATAACCCTAATGATGAAGAACACAAGGTCTTAAGCAAGAATCAAAACAAGAAAAAGAAAATACACTAAAGGCCCAGACCAAGACATGAGGTTAATTTTTCCTATTTTTCCATCTATTCTGAAATTATTGTGTTAATTGTGAACCTGAGTTCTATTACCCTGGAGTTGCATGGGCTGGGCAGAAACTGGGATTACCAGATAACTTAGGTTCCATTGTTCCATATTTTGTCTACAAAATTTTTAATCCATCGACCATCGGACTCCACTACAACAAAAAGGGCATATAACCGCGGAATTTTCCATAGTAAAATGTACCGAAATCCGTAGTAATAGCTTATAGCTACGGATTACATGCGATTTATTATCTGTCGTAAATGAGCTCCGTCGCAAATGCAGTAGCTACACATAAAATACTGCATGTACAAGGTTGTCCATATCTATGGTTTTTTAGTTACAGTATTTCGTAGCTATATCTATAGCTACGGATTGTTAGTTACAGATGTTTCCACATCCAACTTCTAACTACACATATTGATGCGATGGATATTTTTGTGGTTATATATTATCTAGCTACGGAAAAAATAACTGCGGATGTTTCCGCGACTACCCTATAGCTACGAAAAAATATAACCGTGGATATTTCCGCATTTAACTTCTACCTACACATATTGTAACGAAGATAATTCCATGGTTATAAATCCTCTATCTCATGGAAAGTATAACTAATATGTTACCGCGGCTACCTTATAGCTACGAAAACTATAATCTTGGATATTCTCATGCTAACTTCTAACTACACATATTGTAGCCCCAGATGTTTCCATGGCTATATATCTTTTAGCTGCGAATGTTTTTGCATCTCACTTTTTGGTATACACATTGTAGCGACTAATATTTCCGTGGCTAATCTATAGCTACGATATATTAACTATGGCTAATCTATAGCTACGATATATTAACTACGAATGTTTCTACTATAAGGCTTTAGGTGTGGAAATTTATTTGTAGGTATTTCATCCACAATGAAGATGTAGCTACAGATTTTATTCTATAAATGTATTCACAGGTCATCTATTGGATATACATTTCTTCGCAACAAATATATAGAAACAAAATATATATTTACTAAATTCAGTATTATCTGAAATCCATACACATCAATTAAAAATAAAAAGAAAGTTACTTGTCATCCAACTGACTCAAACTAGAATAATTGCAAATTAAAACTTAATTTTAGATAACGGGTCTGTGCTAAAGTTCCAACTGCACTTGAAAAAAAAACACTAGAATCAACTAGTCGATCCAAGCCTCTGTGCTTTATGTTATGTGGAACTCTGCAGTGCTTGAATCAGCTTCTTAATAAATTATCCTGCAATCAATATAAAATTAAATAAATAAATAACAATTAACAATATTATAACAAAATTTCATAAGAAGCCCATAGCTTAGAGTATCACATTTCCTTCATGAGAACAAGATGCATCATTGCTCCTAGAAGAGTGATTTCCTTCATGACTATTAAATTGATTAAGCCCCTATCACAGGGATACAATATTTGCAAAATCAATAACAAGAAGAATCATAAAATTTAGGAATATAATAAGCTTTAGAGATTGATAAGATTTTAGTAACATTACCTGTTTCTCAATTGAAAAATCTTCTATTTGACAATCTGGATTTGATTGCTTAACAATCGAGAAAATCTTGGTGACTTGAGCTTCTAACATGTTAACTTTATTTTTCAGGAAAGCAACTTGTTCAGGATCATCTTCTCTTCTGTTTTCCTTAGAGGCAAGCCTAGCTCCCAATCCTAGCCCTTGAATGCATCTACGTTTATCTTTCTTTAACACCTGAGAAAAGATGTCGGTGTCCCAATTATTACTCTCGCCATTACCTTGAGAGGCATCAATTTCTACTTTCTTTTCCTTGATTCTTTCCTGCAATTAACATATAAAATATACATATCATACATATTTATTATGCTTAATTTTATTTGGAAACAAAAAAGTAGCTGACTGGTATTTTGATTCAAAAATAAATAAAAATAAAGGAAAACATACAATTGTTTTTTGTGCAATCTCATCAATTGGACGTCCATCTGCATGTTCATAAGTGATTATGTACAAACCAACACGGTCTAGTTGTACTCCAGTTTCTTTCAACTATTTTAATATTGTAAATATCATAGTTAAATATTTGATACTATAACATTTATAAATATATAAAATGTAAAAGTTCTATAGTTAGCGTTTTCAAATATTACATTTTCATGGCGAATTCGTGCAAAACTCTTCTGACCTGCAATATGTGGTGCAATCAGACACATACAAAAACAAGCACGGTACTACTTACCATGACAAATGAAAGAAATGAAAATGAAAAGTGGGTGCAATCAGACACATATACCAATGATTAGAAACAGAAAATATTGAGGATATGTATGGTTGAGACTCCATGAAATGAAACACAAACAAAAAGCAAAACAAAAAAGTGACCATTTTACCTTAAATATCACCGTATTTAAGAAAGTGTGTAAATGCAAATAAATGGTCTTGGAAAGTGAGCAATGTAGTGAATTTTGTCGAGATTCAATGGGATTAAGAACATATTATACATACATCTCCATGTTCTCTCAGAAAAGAATATAATAAAGGCAAAGTAAAGACAGGAAAACAATATTATATTTATACATATTAAAAAAACCTGATCCTTTTATGGGTTTTACCCAAACCTCAGATTAAACCCCCTTTTTGGAACAAGCATGAAGATAGGATTTAAGTAGAGACACAGACAGAGAGACAGAGACAAAGAGAGAGAGAGAGAGAGGGATTGGAGAGGGCGAATGTGCAAATTGTGAGACAGAGGAGGGGGAAGGAGAGGTTATTCTCTTTCTCTTCTTCGTCTCACTCTCTCACCTTTGGAAGTCACAATCACGACCTCCCCCATTTCCAACCTTTCTTGGTAGCAAGAATAATCAGAAGAAAAAAAATCTAGAACACATTGTTTCATTTTAATACATGTAGAGAGGGATCAATTTACCGAAAAAACAATGCAGAAAGGGATCAAAAGAAAGCACCTCAGACTGATCTTGCTGCTCTGTCCACATCAAACCTATGTTTCCCGAGCTATTGTTTACTTGTCTCATTGCGCCATTCTATTCACAAAGAGGAGAAGAGATGGCGGGAATATTAGGAGGGAATGGGTTTGCTAGGAAACGTGGGGTTTTTTTCTTTTTTGTAGGAGGTAAACGTGGGTTTTTGGGTTTGAAAATATTGATCTTTTTCAAAGAAAACGATTTCTCTCCAAAAAAAAATCGGTTAGAAACTGAATCCAAATATAACTTCTTCCATTTTTATTGGGTAGAAGAATCCAAATATACCACTTTAAATCCAAAATATTACATAAAATCCAAGTTTTTCTTCTTTCCTTAATGTTTCAATAATTTTTCCTTATAAATACATTTTGTTTCATTATTATAATTTCTTTCGTACTGGCAAGATTTAAGTTTAAATATTTTGGGGTTTTTGTTAAATAATTTAAATCATCAAATATTTTCATTTTAGGGGAAACATTGTTTCTAGAAAATTATTGTTTATTTTTTTGTTTAATTCGTTTGATGTTTCATGGTTTTCCTCCTTTCATATGTCATTATAAAAATTTTAATTTAATACAATTCCATAATTCAAAAAAAATAAAAGTTGATGTAGAAAGAAAGGAGACTCTGAATACTTATACACTCTAATTTTCGAATTTGATTATCATACATTTTCAGAGAAAAAAAATGTTGTATACTTTACTCTATTCGGATATTATCCAATCCAATAAGCAATTATCCGAATCCGAATCCGGTTGCTTAGCAGACAGACACCGATTTTTTCGGATACAGATACCCTTAAACAAATATGAATGCGATTTCGGAGGCGGATTTCGGCTATCCATTTACAGGTCTAGGAAAAGGAGAAATTTCTATATCTCCCATGGGTGAAGCTACATTGGGGCAAGATGACCATCCCCCCCCCCCCCCCCAAAAAAAAACCCCCAATGTTTTGAATATTCCTCCGTTCCCTTATAAAAATTTTAAAATTTTCCCTTTGACCCTCTTTCCATGTATGAAATATAGGGGTGTCAATAAAGCCCGCTTGACCTGGCCCAGCCCTAACCCTCCTGAGCTCAGGCAGAGTCAACCCGAAGGGCGAGTTGGGTTAGAAAATAGATCTGTAAATGGATTTAGAGAAGGCATCAGAATTCAAATCCAGAACTTTATCGAATATTCGATAATAATCTAATCCGATAAACTATCCGATTGTGATTGTCTTCTTTTTTATTTACAATTTCCTGTTATCGATTACCAGTTTCTGAATCTGATTATCAACCATTTTTTTAGAGAAAATTGCTAAATACTTTACTCTGACAAGATAATTTCGATTTCCGATTATCTGATTACTAATTATCGGTTTCCAAATCCGATTATCATCCATTTTTCGAGAAAAAAAATGTTGAATACTTTATTCTATTTTTTATCCGGATATTATCCGATCCGATAAGCAATTATTCGAATCCGAATCTGGTTGCTTAACGGACGGATATGGATATTTTCCGGTAAGAAAATTTTCAAATACGGACACCCTTAAACGAATATGAATGTGAATTGGATGGCAAAATTTAGCTATCCATTTATAGGTCTATTACAAAATACTTGACCTTGGTAGGGTCTGGTTGGGCTTGGGTTCCACCCTCGAGCCTGCAGTTTTATTTTAGTATAAAGTTAAAAAACTCAATGTTGCTACATTTTTAATTACAACAGCAATATGTTTCTCATATTACTAGAATTCCTAATTTTAGTGTTGTTTCTGTAGTTATTATTATTTTTTTATTTAATTGTTGTGGTTTAAATACTATAATCTAAAATATCTTAAATTACAACAATACATAACTGTAATAATATTTCTAAAATTAGAGGGAATATGTTTACTATGATTTTTAACCGCAGTTGTTTCCGCATCTAAAAAGAAATTGTTACTACATTTTTAAATATTACAGCTATTATATAAATTGTATTACTACAACTCCAAATTGGAGTCCTATTTTAGTAGCTAAAAAAGTTGACATTGTTACACTTTTAATTCCGTAATAATAAGTTCCATATATTACCACACTTTTTAGTTGTAGTTTTGTTTCTGTAGTTACAGTGTCTTTTTATTACTATGGTTTTGAATATCGTAGTTAAAAATATTTTAAATTACTACAATACATAATTGTAGTTGTATTTTAGTAGCCAAAAAAGTTGACATTGTTACACTTTTAATTCCATAGTAATAAGTTTCATATATTACTACACTTTTTAGTTTTAGTTTTGTTTCCGTAATTACAGTGTCTTTTTATTACTATGGTTTTGAATATCGTAGTTAAAAATATTTTAAATTACTACAGTAGATAACTGTAGTTATATTTTTGCAATTAAAGGTAATATATTAATGCGGTTTTGAATACTGTAGTAAAAGGTTGTTCATATTACTACACTTTTTAGTTATAATTTTACAAGCACATCTACAAAGATATTTGTTAGTGCAGGTGCTACATGTTGCAGCAATAACTATTTAATATTACTACACATGGAAAAACTGTAGTTAGAAGAGACTAGTAGCTTCGGTTAAAAAAAGCGTAGTTAATTTTCTGTAGCTATAAGGGGTTTTTGTTGTCGGTTAAAAAAAGCGTAGTTAATTTTCTGTAGCTATAAGGGGTTTTTGTTGTCCAAACCCCCCAATGAACCCCCACAGTGAGTGAAATATATAAAGAAACCCAGAGTGTGGGAATATATTATGTAAAGAACGCATTTCTTGTAAAAACCAAACCCTGAAGGAACACAATCACAAGCACAAAATAGCATCAAAAGCACATTTTATTGCCTAACATAAACATCTCCCACCAACCCTGCAGGGAATCAAAGCCCAAGAAAGACCACAACATAAGAATACATGCAGTATGAAGATTCCAATTCCGAAATTCTGGAAAATGATTACAGAAGACGAACTAGGCTGAAGCATTTATAAACAAAATACATAAAAACTTACTTAAATTAAAGAAATTTAAATAAGGAGGAGAAACACCCTTACCGAAGACGAAAAAACAAAAAGTTATTCGAAACGACAGCGAGAACCGAACCTCCTGTTCAGAATTCTAATATCCAGAAACCAAAACCAGCTTCCACACCACCTGTTCCTCTAATTGTTTTCATTTAGATGATTCTTTACCCCAAAAAAAAAATCTTGATTCTTCAGGATTTGACGAACATTCTAGTGGAGACTAATAACCTTGCATTAGCCCATATTCTGAATCAAGACTCAACTACAGCACTTTGGAAACTCTTTCCCATCATGGTGGACATCAAGGAGATCCTACCATCCTTCACTGAAATTACTTCCGACATGTTTATCCGAAAGCAAATATGGTAACGATGATTTGGCAAGCAAATATGGAAGCTGATGATTTGGCAAAACAAAACGCATTCACTCGAGAGAAAAAAATATATACAGAAGCAATAGAAACGTTTTATTAAGACCAAAGTGTAGTTCTATACTATTTCAATAATCTTTACAATATGTGTATGCAACTAACTTACAAAAACTACAAATTTGATTGACATCATTTGCGGAAACAAGAAGACTCCTCATAAACAACTAATAAAACTACAATCTAGGGCGACCTGTTATCGCGAATGCCACACTAAAACCTCTTATAATTCCTTCTATTCCAATAAGCTTTAGGTTTGTTGGGCTTTTCGCTGCAAGCAGGAAGATCTTTCAATTCTAGGACTTGTATTTTACGTCGTTTCCGATCATCCTCAAAATTTTTATACCCTTCACTCAATTTCCTCTTTGAAGCCTCTATTTTATCTTCAAGTTTTTCATCTTCGGCAACCAAAGGATGAGCAGCAGATGTTAAGGCGCATTTCATTACCTTTGCGGTTGCACCTTTTATTTTCTCGGTAAGTTTTTCATCTTTAGCAACCACAGAACCATCAGGAGATGTTGAGATACCTTTGCATAATACCTTACCTTTGTACAATACCTTTATTCTGATTGGACCTTTTCTTTTATCTGTAAGTTTTTCATCTTTAACCACCACGCTAGCAGCAGCAGAAGCAGCAGAAGCAGCAGGCGTTGAGCTGGTATCTTCCTTTATTTCTTTTTGTGATTGAATCAACCACTCGTCTACCCGTTCTCTCCACAAACGAGTTTGAAATCTTGCCATTTGACGAACTCTCTTCGAGCTGTGTTTCCTCAGAAGCTTCACAGAAATTCCAATTAGGGTGGCCTCGAGTGTTTCGACAGATATGACCAACAACTGAAGCCTCCTTAGAGGTTCCAATAAAACCTCAAACGGTTTATCGGCGTTTGCTTCGATTTCATCTTTAATCCTCAAAACCTCTGCAACGATCGTAGTCTCTCCCTCGTGGTTTATTCTGTAAACGTCTGCTATGACGTTTTGTTTGTCTTGATCACCAGAATCGCTCAAACCCAACTCAAACCCGCCACTCTCCATGGCAGTTGAATGCTCAATCACCAGCCGAAGCACGTACACAACACCCACCGCAACAGAACGCAAAAGCTCAAAACTAAATCCAAATAGCTCACTCTACTACTTAAAAAGAAAAAACGGAGGATCTTCTAGTTCGATTATGATTTGAACTCTCATACGAAACGCGTAAAATCTGTATGTTCCCGCCAAAAAGGTCTCCCTGCACCGTTAGATTTGAAATTTCTTATAGGAGTTGTTTTGGATAACTTTAACTACCAAGCTCACTCTACTTAAAGAAGATCGAAATGTCTCCCGATTCAGTTAGGATCTCAATTTCCTTATAAAATTAAATTTGTTTTATTATTATTTTTTTAATTTTTAATTTTTTAATTTTTTAAATCGGAACGGATAATAGTGACAGTCTAAAGCAGTTAACCTCTTCTGTTCATTCCCGCCAAAAAACTTAAAATGAAGGCATTAATTATCATTGGATTAGTAGTTTAGAAATATTCTAACAATTCAATTTAGAAACGCGTTTAATAACGACATTTTTTTCATAGTGTAAATCTTATTCAAATTATGAGCCTAGGCAACTTTAAATATTCTTTCTATACTTCTGTACGAAACAAATGTTATTATATCTAAATAATTGTAAAATATTATAATTAAAGAAAAGAAAGAAAAATAAAATAAATAAATAAACAAACAAGTCACCTAATAGGAGATTTCATTTTTTTTGGTAAATCAAATTTCATTGAGAAGAACCAGAAGAACACAAAGGATCCTTGGCATGAAGTTCTGTGATCCAAGGTGTGGAATTAATATGACCAAAATGTTCTATTGGAAATGGACATAGCCTTCCTTGCTAGAGAGTGGGCGAAAACATTCCCCTCTCTAGAAAAAAAAAATTAACTTACAATTCACAAAATCTACAGTTAGAACCTAGATATCATATGGTACTGTCTCCCACTGCCAGTGCCCATTTCTGACTGATCATCTTCAACAACTGAAACCAAACCCGTAGAGTCCATATACGCAAGTATCTTGGAAAAGTCATTCTGTCAAGCCCATAGCATTGCGTCCCTTACAACCTTCATCACATAACACTTCATCGAATTTCATTGGGATCGCAATAGCATATATCACTGCTTCACAGTAGTCCCTACCTACAAACCCAATTTCACTCTTTGCATCCTCCAAAAGCAATTGCAACAGAGCATCGTTTCTTCTCTTTGGATGTTTAGCCCCTCTATGGTCTATCGAGCTTTCTCCATCTCTTTCTTCTCTTCTCTAAAAAAGCCCCTTGCTGCCCAAAGTTCACATAAGTTGCTAGAACTTCTAGCTATTACATCTTCAACCGATAAACTTTTCCCATTAAATAGCAATTCATTCGTTGCTAACCATATAGCCCAACAAGTGAATGCCACATTTGCTAATAGCTCTCTCCTTCTTGCTTTTGATGGAATTTTTATCTTTCCTCATTTCTCTATAATCCCATGCAGATTTTCTTGTAAGTAGAGCCTGTTGTCCTCTACTTACAAGAAAATCAATGTTAAGATCAAACCAGATTATCTGTGCATAGGAACATTTGAAAAGGATATGATTGGTTGACTCAATCTGCTTCCCACATCTCATACATGAGAAGTCCAACTTCAATAGGAGATTTATACCCCAACAGAAAATCTAAGCGTGGAGGGGACGATTCCCATTTTTTCATAATATAAACCTTAATCTTTCTAGACTGCTTTATGAAACAAATGTTATTCTATCTAAATTATTATAATTAAGAAAAAGGAGGGGATACAAATAAACAAACAAGTCACCTAATAGGAGATTTCTACCCCAACAGAAAATCTAAGTGGAGGGGGTGGTCCTCTATTTAATTTCCTAACGCCCTATGTTGCATCTGCTTCTCATATGTAATGGTGTTTTATTTTGAAATGCAATGGTCAGTTACAAAATCTATGATACCATAAAGTCTTCACCCAAACTACCCCGGCCCTGTCAAACCATTGTGGCTTGACCTTATTAGAGCAATTATCATACCATCAACCTCAAACACTACTTTGATCACCTCTCTAATTTGTTCTCTACAGCCAACTTTGTCTCCCTCAATTTTGTTTTAGCCTACACTAGCAAGGAGTAAGTTTGTTTATATTTTTTTTCTATTTTCCCTCTTCACTCTCCAGAGGTTTTTGTATGCATGTGACAACAAAAACATGAATATGAAAGGGTTTTAATCCAGTAGAAGCAAACCATGATTATAACTTACATTATTATCGTTGAATTAAAGCCCCTCCACATTTTGCATTTTATGTTGCCATAAGAAACAAAAAATCCCTTAAACCAAAAATGAAAGAAACAAAAAATCCCACAACATCTGCTGATAGAGGCAGAGGAAAAATCTGGGGCTATGTGGGGTATTAAGTTAGAAGAATGGGGAATAGAGAAGAGACAAAGATAGAAGATGAGAGTAGCAGGAAAATGGTATAAAATTCTTCATTGCTTTTCAAAATGCATTTATAGACTAGGATTACTCCCCTATATATATATATATATATATATATATTATGACCATTGTAATCTTAATGTTTTCAATCCCAAAAGAAATCGGGTATTTGCCTATTTGGGCGGGCTTGGCATAGGTTGATTTTTAACCAAACTTGTACTTTGGGCCATAGTGGATGGGTTTGGATGAGTCCGGATCACTTCTCCGTCAAAGGGGCACTATTATGTAAGACCCTCATATGAATATTAATAAATTAATTCAAACGTGAGATTTCTAGTGCACAATATGTCCGATGAAAAAGCGTTTTGGGTCTCTACGAATTATACTTATGATGACGTCTTTTATGTGACTGAGGAAACATTTGTTTGATGTCATATTTTGGATTCTCCTTTAAAACCGGATCTGTAATTTAACTTTCTTTGATATACTCATTAGATTGATGTATAACTTAACTTTAATTAGCTACTTTCCACTGCCATGTGAGGAAGTGACTTTTGATCACTCTCTCTCTCTCTCTCTCTCTCTCTCTCTCTCTCTCCTTTTGGATTCTATATATCTTGGTATCATCTTTATTCCGCACTCTGATTATCTATTTTATCTTATTCTTGATTATTTATTTTATGCTTTTACCTTGATTAGTATTGTTCTTGATTGTGTTATTGCGTATGTGGGAGGCATGTTTGCTCGATAGTTGTTTTCGAGACTGTGGATCACATAGCTGGGTATGCCCGATGGGGTACCGGCTGGGTGGATGTGATAGAGTGGTATCTGAGCCCAAGTTCAAGTGAAACCCCAACCACATAAACGATAACGGAACATTCCCGAGTCATAGATCCAGAAGTGACTCCTGTATTCTTAGAGTGAATAATAGATAACTCGGACTAGAAACTTAATTAATGAAGCATAAGTGATTGTTGAATAATAGACAATAATTTTAATTTAATAAACACCACTTAATGAAATAAAAAGAAAGTGAATAATGCACAATAATAAAGTGAAACAACGGCGAATTTCATTAACTTAAGAAAGTTTTACATCGCGTTACATATGAAAAGCATAACTGAAACCCTAGTACAATAAGTCTATCTGGGAGACCGCCTCTAATCTCTAACTGCCTGGACATCCTCAGAAATCTGAGTGAGCTGAGACTGCATAAGCCCCTGTTTGGACTCTATCTGTGCATGTCTCACCTCTAACCTCTCGTACATCTGTGTGAGCCTCGCATACATCCTCTCATACAGCTGTGTCTGTCTCGGCTCTATCCTCTCATAAGAAAGTGGTGCTTTTGAGGCTGTTTTTCAAGTAGGGTAGATTTTGCTGTTTTGGCAGTTTTGGGAAAAAGTTGATTTTGATGCATTGTTTGGACTTTAATGACCTGTGTAGCTGATTTAAGTGTGGTTGTCATGTTGGAAGTGTGATATTTTTGTGGAAGACTTTTGAAACCCTAGTACCTTTTGAGAAGCCTAGGAAACTTTTCTTCAAGTTCGTTATTCATAGCCTTTGTTCCTATCTTCGTTCGATTTGTCACCTGTGTATCTCTTGCATTCTTAACATCTGCTTATTATTTTGAGTTTCCTCTCAACCGTTTAAGAAGTTAGCCAAGAGTCTAGTGTTCTTTACCTATTAGATCTGTTTTTCATTGTGCCTTCTGTCCCCTTGGTAAAGATTCAGTGGAACAATCACACCCCTGAAGAAGTCTCCTCATCTTATTGGAAGCCCATGTATGCTTTCAATTTCAAGGATGAAATTATTTTAAGAGGGGGAGATTGTGATATCCCACCTAACCCTAACCTTGCTGTTGAGCCAAATGCATACCTACCATAAGCATTGTTTGATTTATTCTCTACCGTATGAGTTGCTTAGTTTCGTTTGGTAGAAGTTTACCCCGAAGCCGATCTATTCTCTCAACAATTTCTTTTTGTGCCTTCTATTTCCTTTGATAGTAGGATGATCTTAAGTCATTCCCATGACTGATCATTCTATCCCTGTTATTCTAGAGTGGATCTCCATAAACTCTATAACCTTGTGATTCCTCCACACGCGAAGAGAAATCAAGTGTGATCTTCATGATTTGCTATTTCTTCTAATTGTTTCAAGACTTCAAACTTCTCATCTCCTGTTCTTCAATCAAAGGTTAGTAATCTCTCTTATGTTGTATTGATCTACTCTTACTATGTTTTATTCTTTGTGATTGAGATTATGATGAAGAAGATGTTGCATCCTTGCAACCATCTCTTCTACAATCCTCCTTTCATTCTTAAGGTTTTATGATCTTCATATTGATCCTCACCATGATCCTTGTGAAATCTTCATGAAGCCATTATCATACTTTCGATTTGATTTCAAAGCATGTCAGATTTATTTCTTGTTTTCTTACAAAAGACTTTTTGTTATTTGTTTTCTGAAGACTTTGGGAGAAGAAAGTCAATATAAAAGCGATATATCTCCATCTCTTTCGAAAGCCTAGTACTCTCCCAATTTTGAGGACGAAATTATTTTAAGGGGGGGGGGGAGAATGTGACATCCAGCCCAAACCTAGCCAGAGCACCCTATTTGTTTTGGGTGAAGAAAAACTTGTTTGATGTTAGACCTTGAAGTCGGACTTTGATTTCAGTGTTATTATCCTTGAAAACCTTAAGAAGTCATGCCAGACCTTTCCCTTAGGTAGATCTGTGAAATCCGGCCTTATCCTAACCCTGACCTGGCCCGGAATCTTTGATGTTTGTGGGTCCGAAGACCCGAAGTGGGGGAAGAAGCCCTTGTGGACCCTTTTGGTTGATGATTTGGTGTCGGAACCCGAGCCCATGGACATTGACGATGATGCCCCTCACTTGAGAACATAGTCAGTGTTAGTTTTGAATCTACAGCCTGAAGAAGGTGAGCTTAGTTGGTGGACCTAATGAACTCCCGTGCTCAATCCGAAGGTATTTCCCGAAACTAGACTTCTTGATTGACTTGTAGGAGAAAACCCCACTCAATTTGACCCCGTATAGCCCTCCGAATCCCTGTCCGAAGTTGCTGAACTATTGCTGATTTTCTGTCTGAAACTTGTTTGGTCGATCCTCTTTGGTCAATGCCATCGACCAAGGACCATCGACCAAAGCTGCCTAGACTCGAGTTAATGATTCCTCTGGAATATTCCCTGTTCTATTTATACTAGCCTCGTGTTTTGAGCCTTATTCCAATCATTGCAACACCTGAGAATGTGGAGGAAGCTTCCCAAAGCCATTTCTTGGTAGTTGTGAAGGGCCATCACTCCAAATCATTGTCAAACATTGCTTCCAACCCCCCAAGCTCACTTCTAAGGTATGATTGCTCTCTCTTGCTCTCTATTCTACTCTAACCACTCCTCATACTTGCTATTACAGCCATGAAAATGATGTTATAACCTTGCAACCATCACTTCATGTGCTTAAAACCCCCTCAATCCATCTATGCTTTACCCCCATCTTGATTCTTACATATAAATTTCCATGGATTTCTTCTTAGCAACTTGACTTCTTATCCTAAACTGAAATGTGATGCATGCTAAGTCTAAGTTATGGCTTGTAATTGATTGTAATATTGTGCCTAACACATTCCCTCATGATTATGATTTGAACTCTCATACGAAACGCGTAAACCTTATCTGTATGTTCCCGCCAAAAAGGTCTCCCTGCACCGTTAGGATTTGAAATTTCTTATAGGAGTTGTTTTGGATAACTTAACTACCAAGCTCACTCTACTTAAAGAAGATCGAAATGTCTCCCGATTCAGTTAGGATCTCAATTTCCTTATAAAATTAAATTTGTTTCTTTTTTTTATTTTTATTTTTTTTTATTTTTAATTTTTTAATTTTTTAAATCGGAACGGATAATAGTGACAATCTAAAGCAGTTAACCTCTTCTGTTCATTCCCGCCAAAAAACTTAAAATGAAGGCATTAATTATCATTGGATTAGTAGTTTAGAAATATTCCAACAATTCAATTTAGAAACGCGTTTAATAACGACATTTTTTTCATAGTGTAAATCTTATTCAAATTATGAGCCTAGGCAACTTTAAATGTTCTTTCTAGACTTCTGTACGAAACAAATGTTATTCTATCTAAATAATTGTAAAATATTATAATTAAAGAAAAGAAAGAAAAATAAAATAAATAAATAAACAAACAAGTCACCTAATAGGAGATTTCATTTTTTTGGTAAACCAAATTTCATTTAGAAGAACCAGAAAAACACAAAGGATCCTTGGCATGAAGCTCTATGATCCAAGGTGTGGAATTAATACGACCAAAATGTTCTATTGGAAATGGACATAGCCTTCCTTGCTAGAGGGTGGGCGAACACATTCCCCTCTCTAGAAAAAAAAATTAACTTACAATTCACAAAATCTACAGTTAGGACCTAGATATCATATGCTACTGTCTCCACTGCCAGTGACGTTTCTGACTGATCATCTTCAACAACTGAAACCAAACCCGTAGAGTCCATATATGCAAGTATCTTGGAAGTCATTCTGTCAAGCCCATATCATTGCTTCCCTTACAACCAATGCTTCATCACATAACACTTCATCGAATTTCATTGGGATCACTATTGCATATATCACTGCTCCACAGTAGTCCATACCTACAAACCCAATGTCACTCTTTCCATCCTCCAAAAGCAATTGCAACAGAGCATCGTTTCTTCTCTTTGGATATTTAGCCCCTCTATGGTCTATCGAGCTTTCTCCATCTCTTTCTTCTCTTCTCCAAAAAAGCCCCTTGCTGCCCAAAGTTCAAATAAGTTGCTATAACTTCCATCTTCAACTGCCAGACTTTTCTTATTAAATCTAGCAGAAAGACTCCGAACTTGGATCGGGCGTGCCAGCAGTAACCACAATCTAGCAGAAAGACTGTTATCTCATCACCTTAAAGTCCTCCCCTGAGTGATAAGCTTGCGCCACCAAGCTTGATTTCCAACACCAGGCGTCTTTCTATATAAACCTTCAAAATTTTGGCGTTTCAGGCGAGGTGGGACAAAACGTTTAGAATAAAATAGAAACAAACCTCTTCTGATGCGCTTTTTAATGATTTTTATCAATCCGTTCAATGATTTTATTTTGCTCCATTACATCTTAGAACCAATTATACATCAAAACCAATCAAAGCGAAATAGAGGCAAATTAATTCTTTTCTTGGTAGTGCCTCAGAGTAGCACCTAATCCGCCCACACCAATATCGCAATATAAGTTCAGAACAAATTTCTTTCAAGGGTCGTTGTGCTGCAAGAACTACATCCATCAATTTATTTTGATCCAGTGAGTGTCTATATTTTTTGGTAAACCCAGTGAGTTTGATGGTAGCTCAATTAATTTTGGAAGACCTACGACACAAATTACTTTCAAACTTGCTTCAACAAAGGGGCATTCAAATAAGATGTCATTTGTAGTTTCAACTTTTGCATCACACGCCTTGAAGGCTAGGTCAATCCAAATTGGCTCAAGTGAGAAAGTTAGCAAACAAACTTTTTTAAATTAAAAAAACTTGTCTGATATACATGACATGCTAACTTTTTCACCTAATTCTTTCAAAACCTTATTAAATAGATAGAATTTTGTGAGAATTTGTGGAAAAAAAAATCTCTCACCCCCATTATATATAAATATCACATGTTTATTTTTTCATTCCTTTTTTTCCATCCCATAGTTGCAAACAAAAGATGTATAACTGAAATCTGTTTAGTTGCAGTGACCTCTTTTATTGATATCATGGAGTATGTTTTTTAAGGCTTTATGGGTGTGGTTTTAAAAATTTTACTAGGTCTACTCACCAAATTTTAGCCATCTTCACTTATATATAATTCATACAGCATTCATATATTTTTCATATCGAAACCATATCATACTCTCATTTTTCCTTATCAATTTTGTACTAAAGCTATATCATACTGTACCAATATAGTATTTGTATGCAAAAGTAGATATAAAACTATGATGCGATATGAAAACTGAAACTACACTGATATACGCTCTTACCCTTACCTCACCTCATCTTGGATTCTTATTGGTGCATGCTGATAACTCGTGGAAAATGAGCACTGTGTCCAGTGCGCACCTTATATTATATACTAACACAAGATTGATTGATAGCATAGCTACATATTCAATATTGCCTTTTTTTTTGGTATACTATTCAATATTGCCTTTGTCGCTTATATACAATTATTCATATAGTTTTCATATCATAACCATACCATATCATCATATTCATACTATTTTCTTGTATTGATTTTGCACTCAAAACATATAATATCATACCAATATGGTATCCATATCCTAAAGTCACTTGTCTTAATGAAGAAATAATCGAGTTATTGTCATTTCTTAGGATTTTCGTGTATACCTGCTCACATAGGGTTTTTCATTTTTCACTTAAGCTTAATAAGGTTTTACAAACACCACTTGAAGAGTGAATATGCTCAAAGTTGGTAATGCAGTCCTTCCTCCGGTTGATCGAAATTAGCCAACGTGATAATTGCCCTCTCGAGTGGGGGTTAATAACCCTTCTCTTTTGTATTAATTTATTATTTTTTTCTCGTCTATTATGCATTTTAATTATAATAAATTACATTTATATCCCTAGTGTTTGCAAACAATTATATTTATATCATCAAAAAAATTTATTCTATTACAAACATCCCCTTGTTCGTAACCTTGTTAGTTTTGAACATGAAAATACATATTCACCCCTAATGAATCTTCATCAAAGTTTTAAAAAAATAAAAAATTAGACATGAAAAGTCAATATTTTTAGGGTGATTTCAACTTCTTTTTTTTAAAGGTTAGAACAAAGAAAAACAGTAAAGAGGTATGGTTGTCATATAATTTAGGATATGAACGTAAATTGTATGCATTACAAGGCGTTGTAAACTTGTAATCCCCTATTGGTCGCTATTATTTTTCGAAATAGGGTCAGCGAATTCGCTTTAGGAAGCTTGTGGCCCGTTTCAATGGCGGTCCATCTCCAATTCCATGCCCCTCTCACCTCTTCTTCTTCTTCCTCCCCTCGTCTCTATTCATTAAGAAGGTCCACGCAGAATTCCCACGCTTTCACCACTTCTACTTCCTTCCGTTCACTTCGTTCTACTTCATTTTCACGGAACCATCGATCTCTGGTTCTGAACACAAGCATCCATGTCGATTCTCCGGCGACTTCAGGTGTAGATAGCGAGGGAGAGTCTCGGGAGGTTCTGCTTGAGGTTAAGGATTTGACTGCTGTCATCGCTGAATCGAAAGAACAGATTCTAAATGGCGTCAACCTCGTTATCTTCCAGGGAGAGGTATTCTTGATATGCATAGCTTCTGAATTCACTGCAAAATTAGGGATCTCTGTTTTTTTGCTCTAATCTATAATTCAATGTTTTTGTGACTGTTCTCACTTTCCTTGCAATCAAACCACACTCTTTAGAAAACACAATCTCTCACGCTTATCTACTTCTGTGGAGCTTAAATTCGTAATTCGACTCGGAATACACTGAGTGTTGAGCATCAATTGAATTTAGGAATGGATAAATCAGTTCCTCTGCTATCCTGTTTCACTTTGAATAAATGCATAATTGCTTCTTAGCTCCAATCTGATGAACTTGGCCTATTGATTGTGCTTGTTTTCAACTGATGCTATTGTATCTAACTTGTCATCGTGTGTCAACTCTACTTAATCTTTCACTCTCTCCAGTCTCACTTGGATAAAAATCAGGATACAATATCACATAATTATTTTATGTCGCATATGCTAGTCATGTTAATGGTGCATGCCAAAAGAGGGCAAGCTTCATCAATACTACTGTGTTGTTTTATACTCTATCATGCAGCTTGAGAATTTCCTGAAAGCTTCTGTCTGGAAAAGAATGAAAATTTATTGAAAAATTGAACTACTGAATATCAGTTGTTCCAATTCCCAGTTACACAGTTGTTATTAAAATGCAAACTGGTAATACTGTTTCTTTTGGCTTTCTGTTTTATGTCATTCTTAAATATTGATTTTTAAGAATGCTTAACTCCTCTTGGGCTACATTTGACAGATTATAAATTAATTTTTGTTTTTGTCTTTGTATTTTTTTTTGGGGTAGAATACAAGAACAAGATGATGGTTAAGAGACTGGCATAGTAGAGGACTAATTAAATAATTAAGAAACTCACTGATAGGATGGTAGTGAAGGCTCCTCTAGTACAATTGAATTTGATCCAAGTCCACATTGTGACAAGCTCCAAATAAATATGAAGAGATGGTGAATTTCAGTCATGCCATTGGTCAAATTTTGAAAGTAATAAGGGGCTGAGAGGTCTGGCTGGTGAAAGAAAAAACCCCTAGTGTTGGATGAGTCTGCCTGAAATGTTCTAATCCCTCTATCTTTATTTTAAATTTTCGTACTTCTTGTGCAAATTGAGCCGTACATATGCTGAGGATCTAATAGTCGTGCCGCTGTTGAAAGGGCTTGTTGTTGGTCATTAAGTGTCATCAAATTGCTCTGCTGCAGAAAAACCCATTCAAACAGGTCTGCCTGGGTCTTTCAAATTAGAGACTTGCAAGAAAAGGAAACAAAGTAAAAATGCAAATTTCTAATAAAAGCAAAGTCTACTTCTCTGATCTGGTATTGTAAACTAAGGAGCTAAGGGTGCTTAATAAACAACCATGAATATCTGAGAGAACAATTTAAAAAAAAATATAACAACACAAAACTTTTAAATCCCTACACAGACAAAATTGACCCATGTAAAAAGTCTTCACATCTGATCTCGGGTCCCACAAGGTCTGGTATTCACACCAATGCAAAATAATGGCTGGATATTTTTCACCTGAACAGTATCTTGCGATTTTTTATTCATGTTTTGTCCAACATTAGAGCCTTTCTTCCAAAGAACCTTGCACTTACACACTAGTCTCTTTTAATAAGAATGTGCGACTAAAATTCCCTCTTACCTTTCTTTACACAAAAAAAAAAAAAAAAAAAAAAAAAAAAAAAAAAAAGAAAAAAAAAGAAAAGAAGAAGAAGTTCACTGGGTGTTTAATGGTACAAACCTTGTGGAGATAAATGTTGGAAATCAAGTGAATAATTTTTGAAACTTCTTTTCCTTTGTAATTCATCAAGAGGACGTGTTTTCTGTCCAGGATTGTGACTCTTATGTCTGCAGGAGACCCAATAAGGGAGCCCACACTTTTGGTTCAGTCTATGGGGGACAAGCAGATCATTTTATAGCAAGGAGTAGATAGACAACAGGGTGCAGTGAGGAAGCCAAGCTTCTGGGCAGGAAAAATGCAACATCTTTTTCTTCTCCACCTTGTTTTCAGGGGATATGTTGCTGCCCCATCCCTCAATTTCCCTACTAGTTACATCTTATTATGTCACTTTGGGTTCTCATGAAATTGTTAAAAAAAAAGAAAAAAAAGTGTACCCGTGCATGGGGCTTCCACCATTGCAGGGTTTGGGGAGGGTCATATTGTGTGATACACTTAAAAATTGTTATATTTTCCCCTTCCACTGTTTCTTTTGACTTTGCTATTTACTTTTGTTTGGTTTCCTTTGCTTGCTTGCTTGCTGATTTGGTGTTATTATTTGATTTCCTATTGTTAATGTTGCTTATATTTTCTTTGTGGTAGATTCATGCTATCATGGGGAAGAATGGCTCAGGAAAGAGCACATTTGCTAAGGTTGGTGATTCTGCACTAGGACATTAAACTCAATACTATTTTCTGTTTGGTGGAACTCTATTTATCTAATTGGTGATGTTGATTCTTCACTAATGGCTGGTTTACAATTCTACATTTGGCAGTGCCTAAGGTTACAATCTATCTGTTGCCATTATGTTAATATGGCTTCTTATAATGAGTGGTTCTCGGTGGCCTTTGTCAAAATAAAAAATACGCATTTTGTTATGGCAGACGAATTTCTTTCCATCATTGTATTTCCTTCAGGTGTTGTCATATTTCATCAAATTCTCTCTGTTCCTACTTTGTCTTTGAACAAGTGAGTCTTACTCTCAACATCTAACATTGGGCTGTTTTAGTTGGTATCTTGGTTGCTGAACATCACTTCCTTTTTGGTGAGTAGGATTTGATCCTTCAATGTGAAAGTGCCTTTCCATGTGGGTGTGTTGTGGCCTTTTTTGTGTGTGTGTGGGGGGGGGGGGAGGGGGGGGGGGTTTCTTGAAGCTTCATGATTCTCTACATTATACCAACTATTAAAAGCTCATCTGGATGGCTTGAAAACTTAGTGGTGCTAGTCTCCAACTGCTACAAGCTCAACCCTGGCTTTGATGTGTGAGGCTGCACACTTCTTATTTCTGAAATTGCCAAAATGATCTCAAAAACTGTCAAGCGATCCAGTTCATGATGTTCTTGTTCATCATCTTTTAGCCTGAGTTGGGCTGCAATTTGTTACCCATCTCTGCTGCACAAAGTTTTGAGTTACAAATCAGTTTCCACTTCTCTATTATTAAGATAATAAAAAAGAAGTAAGGCCTCATTTGATGCAGGTCCTTGTTGGGCATCCAGACTACGAAGTTACAGGAGGCAGTGTGATGTTTAAAGGTGAAAGTGTGCTTGATATGGAGCCTGAAGAAAGGTCTCTTGCTGGGATATTTATGAGCTTCCAGTCTCCAATTGAGATCCCAGGTGTAAGCAACATGGACTTTCTAAATATGGCATACAATGCTCGATTGCGAAAACTTGGTCAACCTGAGCTTGGACCCATTGAGGTATAATAAGACTGACTTACAGTGTCTTGATTTTTCTTGCGGTCATCTAGTGTCCATGTTGCTTGGCTTTGTTTTACTAGTACTTAGTACATGTTGTGCTTCTTACTGAGTCCTGCTGCATATTTTTATAAACCATATTTAAAGCTGGAACACATTTCTCATCTTAATTGGAACAAAAATGAATCCAAATCTTGTCAATGTGTCCAAGCATATAATAGTGTGGATTTACTAGATTATTTGACATGCCAGGACTAAAATTGATGTTTACCTTATTCTCAAAAAATGTAATGGAACATGTTGCCTGCAAAAGAGCGGAACTTTGAATGCCCTTTTTTACCTTATAATCTCTACAGAGAAAAAAATTGGCTCCTCAAATCCTATCCTAGTATCTGATAAGGAACTCTAAAGTTCTAATTGTTCTTGGTGGGATTCGATGTGAGCAGTTTAGTACTAGCATGCTACTGGTTGGAAGTTCTTTGATTCAGGTTATCTTAATCTGAGAGCAGTCTTTGGGGCTGGTAGTGTTTTTAACAAAGTAGATGGATGCATATTACCCTCTATTATATAGGGAAAAAATGAAAATTAAAAAAGAAAGAAAGAATCATTTACTTAATTTTGTGTTGATGCAGTTCTGGAATGTCGTATCTTCCAAGCTGGGAATTGTAAATATGAAGCCAGATTTTTTGAACCGAAATGTGAATGAAGGATTTAGTGGTGGCGAAAGAAAACGGAATGAGATCATGCAACTTGCGGTATCAATTTGTCTCATCATGACTTGTCCTATATATATTCATTTAATTAAATTGAAATTTGAATTAATTATATTTCAACATTATCATTCCTATATGCTAGAGTTTGAGTGATGCTGGATTAAATACTTCAGCATAGATAGACTGAGAAAGTGAAGGCCTAGTATGGCCCGGCTTGATTTCAAAGGCCTGGGTCCACTTTGTTTTATGTTTAAGTTGTTCTCTGATAAGGGTTTCAAGTTAAGTCCCGACCGACGGGGATCCAGTGGTTCAATTTAAGTTGCTAGTTTACCATTTAGCTGTGTCTGCATGAGATTTCAGTGAAGCTTCTGGGCGTGGTTACTCCAAAAGTCTTAAAGCAGAGAGTCACTTTTAAGTACATTAGGTTACAAGGTAGTCAATTTCTAGATTCAGGTACCAAGGTACATTATGATTCCTGAGAAAGGTCACACAGTTGTGTTTTAAACACTAGATGAATTAGTTCCTCTATACCATAATGAAGTCATTTGTGGATTTCTAGCAGCGAGTGTCAGCTTCTTAAATGGAAAGGTTATATTTTAAGTCAATGGTGCACCTTGAATTCTTACACGACATGATTTTGTTTCTGAAACTTCTGTATATTTCTTAAATTATGAGTGCTTACACTTTCTGTTTATGATATTTGATTCAGCTCCTTGGAGCAGATTTGGCTATTTTGGATGAAATTGATTCTGGATTAGACGTTGATGCTCTTCAAGATGTTGCAAAAGCAGTCAATGTACTTTTGACACCAAAGAATTCTGTTTTGATGATTACTCATTATCGACGACTTCTGGAATACATAAAGCCCAATTATATTCATGTCATGGTAAATCACATACAAACTAGAATAATTGTGGCTGGTTTTTCTTAATGCTCCAAAATCACTCAACTCCTTGAATTTTTAACTTTTGTGGTTATATTTTCACTGTCATTGAGGCATAAGTATAACACAGGACGTGTTGATCAAGCTATTTACAGTGTGATTCCTTTATCATTTAGGGAAAATAAAAATGTGCTAATTCCATTACTTATGTAGGTCTGTGTGTCATTGTTTCTGACAATTCCATAACTTCTTTGGATCAACCTCTACCCCTCCTGTTCAGTATTTTGGAAATTTTGCATCCCTTTCAGCTTTAAAAGAGATGTCCTATGATTCATTAATGCCTTTGAGATGGATTAGTTTTCCTTGTTCTTATAATTTTTACTTTTCTCAATGTTTTCCCCCCTTCTCTTCCTCTCAAGGGATCTTACTTCAGAATTGATATGAAAAAATATTTTTCTCCTAGTTGATCTACTCTTTTGCTTGAGTCTTTAGGAGAGGGGAAGAATAGTGAAGACTGGTGACATCTCAATTGCGGAATTGCTTGAGAAGGAAGGTTACAGAGCATTATCTTCTGCGTAGTTTAGACCCAGTAAGTAGATTCTCTCTGTTTGTAAGTACACATTCATTCATGCAGAGGCACACATTTCCACACATACTTCACCTATTGCTGCTAGATCCATTCCATGCTAAAATAATGCTCTCCTCCCTTACTACAGGGCACCAGAATTTTGCAAAGTCGGGTCAAGTGTTGTGCTTCAGCTGTTATAGGACTGGGTTGCATACTGTAACCTGACATTGGTCCCAAAATTAATTTGAAGACCAAGGAAGAGCCTGGTATAGTATGTGGAACATTCCCTTGTATTTTGGTCAACATGTCTAATTTAAGCTTGCGGATGCTTCCAGTTGTGTTTTCTTGAGCATCTACCTTGTTTTGTTTTGATCTTTTCTTTTTCTTGGGTGGGTGAGTTGTTTAACTAACGCCAAGGATAAAACCTTGAAGATTCTTAAAACTCGGCTTGCTCAAAGCCTTACCCTTCTTAAGGATTCATTCCAGCGCCTCCTCGTGGGAAAGAGGAAGTCCTCCCTGATTTGTGCTGTGAATTTGTTAAAGTTGAAGACGCAGGTATCTTCCCAGTTCCCAGTGGGTACATTCCTTTAAGTTGAATGGCTGAAGCCTTGTAGCATTTATAAATAAATCAACTAACCTGGTTTCTGTGAGGAGCATGAAAGTCTACTTCTGTAGCCCATCACACCCAGGTGATTCTGTTTGTCTCATTGCTCCAAGGACATTACGTTACGTTATGTCCGGTACAACAACTTTGTGATATTTTCAGAGTGAAAAATAATCTATTCTGCGTTGCCTTCTGAGAGAGCTAGTTTAAGCCTTGACAATGTGGAAGCTTCACCAATTTGAGCTGAATTTTATTGCTTTTTTTGGGTAAGAGAACTAAATTGTATTGCTAGGGCTGCAGTCTTTGCATACCTGGTTTTTTGGAGTCTGGATGGGGAGCACACCCAACGGCTTGACTACCACAAAATACAGTGGAGTCCACAGGTGGAAAAAAACATTTGAAAAAAAAAATATCATTTTTTCACCTGTAGGCCCCACTGTATTTTGTGGTGGTAAAGCGGTCGGGGGAGCACACCCGCCAGGTAGATGCCTGATGATCCGGATTCGGTTTTTTGGTCCTTATCAACCATTTGACCTTTAAAAAATAAAACTCACGCTGGTTATCCCTAAAATGTGCATTCCACAATGTCACTACTAGCCAAGCTTGTTTCGGCCTATCTGCAGATCATGAAGGGAACTCTGTATCAGCAGCAAATTTTATGCGTTTCCCAGTTTTTTCTGGCTATAATTGCTATAATTAGCTCGATTCGAAGACATAAACAGATCGAATTGTAATTTTTCTTAATCATATGGTTTGCGATGTATAGGAAATATTTTCTTTATATCTTTTTATGGTTTTGTAGAATTTTTTTGGGTGAACAGATCCTGTAGAGTTCATCATTCGCTTGTTTGGATAAGAAAAAGTATTACGAACCATTAAATTACTATTATGTACAATTAGGGTATATATCTAAGAATTCCAATCCCAAGTAGTTGGGACCCGATTTGTGAGGTAGATTTTCCACTCCTAATGAAGTATAGATCTTTCCAGCACTGGGTAAAACTGATTACCTACTTTATTAAATTCTGGAGACAGCTTCTTACGTTGATCAAGCCAATTCTATCTCATCAACATAATACTCAAGATAGACAACAAAGGTAAGGGAGAATTGAAGGACTTGTTCATGAAAATGAACGAGTCATGTAAATATAACTCGACTCAGCCTCATCCTAATTGAGAAGGATGGGTTACAGGGATCCAGTTCCTCGATGTAAAATCATATAAATAACAGGAACTCTCAACGTAGAAAAGCGCTTCAAAATTCATATAAGACCAAATGGTTCAGGTAGTGGCTCAAATCGGTGATCAAATATGGGTCCCTGTTCAGATGCATCATCAACACTGTGCAGCCAGTTGGTGTTCTTCAGGTCTTCTTTGAGCAGAATTGCATCATATCGGGTACTCTCATAAATGTCTGGTTCACTCAGTTTTGCAGAAAGTCTACCATCATCCTCTTCAGCCTCACCATCTATAGAGTTGCCAATACAATTTCCGTTCTCTGTTGTGGAACCATTACTGCTTGCAGCTAGGTCACTATTGCTGCTTACCGAAACTGGAGGATCCGATTGGCGAGCTGGTTGGCTTCTTGGAGCGGTAGAACGAATACTCTGAGGGAAAAGGGTGGTCCCTGACAGTGAGCGAATGCCCCCTGCGCCATGTCGGATATCCTACATAATGTGATATAGTAACTTCAATTAGATATCACTACATAACCTGAAAAAGTAAGGTTTCACCACCATCCAACCAAAACAATGGTGGTTCTGTTCCCTCCTACAAGATAACCACTGAAATTTGGCCTCATAAGAGAATCAGTGCTCTTAAGGCCTGGAACAACCACCTACTCTTTCACTTATCAAGGGCAAGGCTGGTTTTCAGAACATGACTCCAGATCATTGCTTTGGAAGATTCAGATGGCATCCATTTATAACTATGGATAAGCTTAATGACTAATGGACTCAATCCATCTTAGTTTTCTTCATATTTTGAACATATAATAGTTGGAACCATCTTCTGAAATAGAAGAGTTGGAAAAAGTCTCCATGCAGGTCTGTGCTGAAGCATTCAACATCATCCCCTTAGGTGACATGGTGAAAAGAGACATACCATATGCTTGAGAGCCATATCAAGAGACTTCTTTGAGATTGTTCTTCCAAATCCGGTACTCTCAGTGGCTGTGGTAGATTTCACAGGTTTCCGCATTGAAGGCTCTGAGACTGGTGGTGTTTTTTGTGATTCAATTGCACCAATGTCATGTCCATTGGAATGCAATCGACCCCTTCCAGAAATTTCTGGAAATCTCCCCCTTGTAACAATAGGTGATGGCTGCCTGCGTGGTGGATTTACAGGTGCTGATGCCTCTGAGTTTCCCCTGGCAGTGACTGCGATGCCTGGGCGAGATCTACCAGCAGATATAGGTCGGTCTGGTAATGTTGTCCTCAGGTTTGGTGGTGTTTCATGTGAGAAATCGGAGGGAACAATTGGCTGCTGTGGAGGGCGAGGTCGTGGACCTGGGGAGCTTCCTCGAGATGGTGGTGCTGAAGTCCGGCCATTTGGAAGGGCTCGTCCAACAGAACTGGAGCGACCTGCTGCTGGAGCTGAAGCAACAGCTGGAGTAGGGGTCCGACGAGTGGGAGTTGATGGCCGCGAAATTGATCGCGTGGGTATAGAACTCAAGTTTCCAACTGTTTGATTTCTGTTAGTTGGGGTTGATGGTCTTGAGTTCTGCGTAGCTCGGGCTTTCTCTCCATAGGAACTGGTGGGACGAGATTTGGCTGGAGTAGATGATCGTGATTGCACTGGACGGGCAGATTGAGTCATAGGTCTTGCTGTTGTAGAACTTGACCTAGTTGGAGTAGATGGTCTTGAAGATGTAACTGACATTGAGCTAGTGTTGAGGATTGAGGAGGAGGATCTGTTAGAATTGGAGGAGTAGGTATTATGGTGCACAGTAGATGATACGGAAGCCCGAGTAACTGAACTACTTCTAGTCGGTCTTGAGGAGTAACTGTTTTCTGAATGTGTTGCTGAAAGCTGCAAACAAAGAGAGAATGAGACGTTAACACTTCCAAATGCATAAGAGCTTTAGAAAGTTAATGCCATTGAAGTGGGCATGCGAATTATCAGTTATTTCAATAGATAGACCATATTTATGTGTCATTTTGATCATTTATTTTGGTTCCAACCAGGACCAAAATCCTTGTTTAAACAGAAATCCCGAACTTTGGCTACTGCCACCAGTGTTTTTCATTGGCAGCTACTTTTTATGTTGTTGGGTAATAATTCCAACAGTGGGAACCAACCATTTCTAATGTAGCAGCCACGATTTTAAGTATCAAAACTTGCCATGAAAAACAGTCCCTTAAATATGCAATTTTCAGCTTAAGGATCATAATAGTAGTCGAGAAACAAAAAGTTCCTCACAGGTATTACTGAAAGTGTTGATTTGATACTATTGTTGTAACTTGGAATAGAGGAAATGACCATTAGTATCTTAAACAGGAAAACCTATAACTTAAAAATACTCCCACTTTCATTTCAACTGCATTTCTTTGTACTTTTGAGAAAGAAAACAATATATGTATATCATATGACAATGTAAGACATTGTTTATTCAAGTACACCTACTGGTTTTAATAAGAGCTCTCCTAAAATGATTAGCACTCAAGGATCTACATATGATGGATGAATATGTTTTTCTTTATTTTTTTTTCAAACTAAATCCTTAGAAAATAAACTTTGTATCCACGCATTGATCAGTCATTATAGTAATTCACACATATCACAGGAGTTGATTAATTAGCTTTGACAAAGCTTTTATGTGCATTGGAATTTTTACCATTCATTTGTATTTATGATAGACCCATGGAACTGATCCACTTGAACTTCCATCAATACTGATGCAGTTTTATCTAAAACTAACTTACATTCAGCTGGAAGTTGAGATCAAAGAAGCATCTCCAAATACCTTATACAGCCCATATTTCCAAGGGAATTGAAAAACATTGCTAGACATGCAACTGGGGAAGCTCTCTTTTAACAATAGATTGAAGAAATGAATGAATTTAGAAGATGCATGAAATCAAAATGAATGACCAGATTGCTTGACATTTTCCCTCACCTTGTTGTAAAAAATAGGAAGCTGGACTTCTTGTCTATGCGAAGTGATTATTTTCAGTTGTTACACAAATAAACAGCTAAGGTGAATACTGTTGTATCAACCTCAATAATTTAAATATCCAAAACCAAAAAAGAAAGAGAACAAATAAACAAATTGAAACAAATTAAATTTTACAAACAAAAAAGCAAGGAGAAAAGTACCCTTGAAGCCTTGGTAGTGGAAGAAGATCTAACAGAGGAATTGGTCCTTGGAGCCAGTAAAGTTGATTGAGGCTCAGTAGAATCCAATGAAGAAACAAGAGGAGTTCCAGGAGGAGTGAGAAGCCTATTCAGACAAAGTAAACAAGACATGCATTAGTTGCAAATACTAGTTTGTTTCCATAACTTGTACTTACTATTACAGTAACATGGCAGAGGATTACCAGAGAAATTTTAACTTATAACAACAAACACACCAAATAAAAAACATGTCACTTCCTATGTGAAAAGGAAAGAAATTACACTTTACTCCTTTTCAGTCACTTAGGGTGAAATAATATCACCGACTAGAAACTTCAGCAGCAATATATGCTTATCAAGACACTTCTTCTTTTTTACTTTTTTCTTTTTTTGGTTTGTGTGTGTTTGTGTGTGTATGTGTATGTGTGTGGGTGTTAAGTGTAACAGAATCTCAGTTGTATCTGGATACTGGTAAAAATGTAATAAATTGATCCATCTCGCAGGTTTTCAGTTGTAACATGGCTCCATGATTTGAGTACACGGACCATATTTTATTATGTCAATTAATTATTTGACCCTAAGGTCAATGACAGTGCTTGTATTAATTAGGAATGAGAGGCTCCAGAAAAATCTACATGGAAGATTGAGGTCAATAAATCTGCAGAGCATAAGTAATTCAGAGATATATCTGAAAATTTTGAAGCTGTCACCAGAGAAAAAGAGACATGACCTTGGATACCTACTGAATGGTAATAAAACTAGGAATAACAACTTATGATGCTCTACATGAGGAACAAGATAACCCAAAATCTGTATATATCATCCTCATATCACATCCAAATATAGTGATTTTTTTTAAGGATTCATACCCTAAAAGAATTGATAAATTTGACACCAAAGACTAAAGGAGTTTGGGCAAGCTTTCATGTCAAGAACTTGGCAACGAATAATGAAACTGCCAAACATATTTATATAAATTTATGAGGTACATCTTAGCATTAGACATTTTGGAAAAGTTTGTTAACCCACTGTAATCGAGAAATCCAGTTGCAATATGGATTTCAAGAAGAAATGCAAACAGACGGATTCATCTGACATGAATTTCCATATTATAGCAAATATGGCAATCAATAATCAGGAAGTTTGAACAAACTGTTACGCAAGTTAGAATGGGTTTGGTTAATGTGATAGAAAGGAACAAGTTTCAGACAACTTTGCAGTGTGTCGTGCAAGTTATAATATTGCAAACAAGTTTTGGTGACCTACTTTACTTACCCGACAAATTAAAACATGAATGTTTTAGAGACAAGCAGATACAAAATCAATTGTGAGATACATTTATAGTCCAGGGGGGGAAAAATAACATTCAAATTATAGTATTGTAACCAAGTTTTGGTGACCTAATTTGCTGAGCTAGAAATAAAAATATGACGGTTTTAACGGTAAGCAGATACAAAACCAAAGAAAGATACTGAATCAAATTAAGACTAGAGAAGTAAATTACTGATAAATACCAATCATAATCGTGCTTGCCTCCATCTACCGACGAAAGGAAATCATCGGCTCCATTAATTACTGGTTTTGCTGATCCACCAGAAAGTCTCCCCAATTTAAGTGACGCTGCAACTATTGCAACCAGATATATGAGAATTCCAATAATTGGTGAACAAAAACTAGAAACTCTTATTAGTCAAAGAAGAAAATTGATCTATTTGTTCAACTTCTACCAAACAAAATGCGAATCCAAAAATAGAAAAGACCACAAGGAACCAAACTTTGATAAGTTTTTGGAGTTAGAACATTTAAGCTAAGGCAAGAAATTCCCAACTTGATCGGTGATGAATTGATCGGTTAAAGATAATTATACTATGAGGAACCGTAAAATTCCAACGTCCATAGAAGCATAAACCTAAGTAAGCAAGCGATTCGGAGAGGAAGAAGCGTCCTATAGCGGTAACTCGTCAATATTGGAAGAAAAACTGAGAATGAGAAGAGAAGGAGCTCAGGATGCTCAAGTTACCAAAAGCGAAGGAATAGAAAAACAGAGACACAAAATTTGAACAGCATTAGCTTCAAATGCAACGAAAATTTCAAATGAACAGATCGGTACCGTCAGATTCATCAGATGAATTAACAGACGAGGTCCTGCGATTTCTGGAGAAGAGATCCAAGTTCTCATCCGTGTCTTTTGTCAATCCGGAGATACTTCTCCCCCTCCGATGCTGCGATCCATTCAAAAAACTCCTTCCTCCAACGAAGGAATCCCTCGAGCTCCGATTCATGGCGACGAATCAGAAACAGTAATCCAAGAACATGAGATAAAAAAAAAAAGAACTCAGATTAGCTGAAAGAGTGAAGGAGATCTGATGATGCAGAGAATCGACGAATACGGATTTTGAAATTTGAACTTGAAAATCCAAAGAAAGCAGAGCTCTCTCGGGATTCGTGAAGAGATCAGAGAGACGAAGACGACGGAGACACTTGAGTTTCTGGTCTTGATGGGATCTGTAGTTAGTTTCTGGTCTCGGTCTTGTCTTCTCCCTCTGAGTCACAGCATTAAGAGCAACAAAAGCTGACAGTTAAAAGAGTATTTTTATATTATTATATATTTATATATTTTGGTAATAAGCTGAAAATTGTAGGAGACCGTAGATCTCTGCGGTCGGAAATGGTACGTTGGTTTCATGCGTATCATGGGTTGAGTTCATGGCTTATTGGATGATGGGACCACGGGCATAGCTTCAACTACTCGCACGTGAGGAGCGTGGAGTTTCTCCAACATAGCGAACCAACCAATTAATTCTAGGGAGGTCTCTCTCGCGTGGATTCACTCGCTATCGGATCAGATCGGACCGGACCATATCCATTTAGGATATCCAAATTTTGTTGTGATGAAAAATACATCTGGGAAATTTTCAGCTCCACTCTTGACTTATTGAATTTGTCAATTAGACTTTTTTATTGAACCAAACAAAAATTCAAAACGTATGAATATCATTTTTATTATTAGAAAATGAAAATTAATTATTATTAGAAAATTAATTATTATGCTAATGTAAGCATGCTAAGCTTTTGAAAATAAAAGATTCTCTTTAAATAAAAAAGTCTACGCTTGACGCCTTTCCATTTTTCTTTACTGTTTGCGACCGTTTTTCTTCATGTATATTGCATCTTCATTCTTGTATGAATATTTTTCTTGTTTTCTCATATGTCATCTTCCATTAATTGTGGAGTAATATTGAAAATTGATAAATTCAGTCTCAATTCTAAAAAATAAGGGACATCTGTAATTGATTTTTTTTTTGTGTAGAAGGGGTCTGTATGTAATTTGTCCAAAGAACAATGATAATTTTACACAAAAAAACCTTACATTCAATTCATTTTCTTTGTCTCCCACTCTCCCTCTATCATATGAAACTTCTTCCTTTTTCAAACATAAATCCTCACAAAGTTAAGAAGATATGATTTATAGTTAATATGTTGAATTTAGGATGTAAATGTAATATTGAGACTAGTAGTGTTAGTAATAGATAATCTGGATTAGGGGTGTCAAAACCTAACCCGAACCGGCCCGCTATAGCCCGAACCGAAGCTTAATGAGCTGTGTTTGGGCTGAACAACCTCAACCTGCAATGATTCGAGCTGGGCCGGGCCAGCCCGTGTGTGGCCCGCTAACCCAAACCGTTTGGCCCGAAACTAGCCCGAACTCGAACCAACCCGTTAAACCTGTTATAAAGAAATAAAATAAAATAAATTTAAATGTAAAAGACAATAGAACCCCCAAGTATCCATTGTTTTCCGTAATTGTTTTGCTTTGGAATATGCAAACAACAAGCTTGTCAAAGCTTCGCCATTTGGAAGATGGGCTTATAAAATATATAGCAAGTGTATTATCATTTGAAAATCTTTTAATGCTTTATTTTTTATCCATTTTTACAAGTATCAAGAAGGGGGAGGAAAATAAGCAGAGACAACCCACTAAAATTCATCAAGATGCCAACTTTCTTTTGTATATTAGTTTTATAAGTTTTATTTTTTGTAGAAAAAAAGTTTTTGGTTTTGAACACCCAACACAAAAGACTTGAATATAACTTAATGTTTATATGTGTTCGCTTACTCTTGATAAATTTCACATATCAACAAGGTACTCAAAACATACCGTTAATAAACCAAACCCAAACCGTTAGTAAATCCAATTCTAAACCGTTAGCCCAAACCGTTGGTCAGCCTGAACCCAAACCGCACCAGTCTGAAACAGGCTCGAAATCGTTATTTTCTTAATGGGCCGTGTTTGGATTGAGTATTTTTCATCCCGAAATCGGCCCAACCCGAACTGTTGACACCCCTAATCTAAATTATAATTGGGAAACTTGGAGGATGACTAAGATCAATGGTGTTACTAATACAGAATTTGACTGGCACTTGAATAAATGTACGGAGTGATATTAATATGAAGAGGTAACATAAGGGGTGAGAGTGAAAATTTCCCAATATATGTAAATCCGATCGGTTCAAATCTGTGAACCCCATCGCATCTCTAAAAGGGATGGACCCCACCCTCTTACCAAGAAAAAGAGGGTGGACCCCACTGGCGAGTGGGCATTTTCCATGGTCAAATGATTGATGATAGTTCACGCATCGATTAGATCAAGTGAGAAGTGAGTCACTTCATATTTTTACGTGTTAATTACTTTAATCAGAACCCAAGTGTGAGATTCCGTATGGGCTCTACCGATTGTACTAATTCTAAACAAGTGACATCTGAAACTGACACGTGATATAATTAATTCTGGATCTGCCCAGGCTGCATGAGGCTGCAAGGAAACTTGCACGGCACACGGTGCCACCGTGCCAGGTGGGCGTATCTATAGCTGTCATATGTCCGTACAATTGAACATGTGAGTGTGTGTGATCCAAAGATCTGAGCGTTTTGTTTAACCCACAAAAAAAAAATCCAAAGATTTGAGGGCACGGTACATGGGCGTAAATATCACCAAAAATCTGCATGAAAATCTCCAAAACTTCAGCAAAATTCTTGAACTTCTAGCAGCATCGGAGGTTCAACAGCTAGTAATCAATTTTTTGTCAATTGGGCCGGCCCAGCCTCGCAAGTCTTGTTGGAGTATAAATTCCCATTTCGTTAAAAAAAAAAAAAAAAAGCAACAAACTCTACCCTGGACCTCAATTCCCCATTTCTTCAGGTACATGAGATCTTTGGTAACTTGTTGAAACTGCAAAGTAGCATGCTTTTGATATGCTACAATTTTCTGAAGATACTGATTCTGAACAAGAGCATTTTCTGCTTGCCAGTTTAAGGCTGCTTCAACTGGAGAATTAACTTGCTTCGTTCCATCAGAAAATACTGTATTTGGAGGAGAAACTTTCCAAGTATGTGACCTACCTTGGGTGTCTACATGAGGAGATGTGGAAGGAAAGTTCTTGCTGATGGATGAAGAACTGCTTGTGTTTTGTATCATGTAAGCTGGGGCTGGAGATTGTTGTGAAAGTTCTTGAGAGGCCTGACAACACCCTAAAGAACAGGGTTTTGAAGTACCATACTGTACAATATACTAATATTTTCCAAGAGCATTTGAAAGAGGCCCAACATTAGGGCATCCTGTACAATATCATTTCCATAAGGGATATTGTTTCTTTTTTGGGTTGGGTAGCTAGTCATCTTCATCTTCTTGGGAGATGCAGTCGAGACAATCACAAACATCAAAGTATTTATGTCCTGTTGGTGACTGGAACTGATAAATAGGAGAGCCGTCTTGAGCAAAGGGTTTGATAGGAACTGAAGACAAGTATTCCTGTTTTGGAGGAAGGAAAGGGAGTAACATGAAAACTGTTGGTTTAGCAAATCGCACTTCTGTTTGTCCTTCAGGAAGTCTTTTATAAGATGGTGCAGTAAAGGTCAGGACTGGGTCTGGAGGTGGTTCAGCATGGAGTGCTTCATAGGAAGTAATCCATGAGTCTGCCAGAAGCTTGATGAGTTATGCACGAGGGATTTGTCTGGGAACTTGGGCAGCTGTGATAGACTGATTTGCATCGACCTTAAAAAATAACGCATCTTTGGTGTGATCGGTATCCAGATCAAAGGAATGATTCTGAAGTCTATAACACATCTGGTAGTGAAGAGTTGCCGCTATAGAGCCCAAAACTTGAGGAGCATCAGTAAGGTGGACTAAAAGTTTTATAGCTTGAGACAACAGAGGATCGGCCAACGGGATATTATAATTGGGGAACAAGGTAAAGAACACCGTTCCAGCGTTCAATGTGGTTTGAATGTTACTGATGATAGCATCTTGGTACTGTAGAAACCTGGAATCCAGAACATCTAGACGAGAAACTACAGAAATTCCATGCCGACCATGAAAAGTTATGGAAAGTCTTAGAGCCCCGAGATGTAAATGGGTATATCCTTGAGAAATCCACTGCCGGATGAGCTCTAGAGATATGTCAATGGTAAAGTACTGTTCTTGGCCGGAGGTTGAAACATGGAACTGTGAAAAACCACTAGCCTGAACAACTTCTTTCAAAGGAGGAACCTTTTTTGAAGAAATAAGAGATTTAAAGGAGAACCGGTGTGGTTGTTTCCAAACCTGCTGAAGATTGCTAATATCAGGGTCATGGAGTTGGCTATATATCTAGAAGATTAACAAGCTTGTGGTAAAAACGATTCTGGTACTCATTTTCGCCTTTGACTAAGTTTATCAATTTTTATTTTGCTGGGTTGATTTGGGTTTTAACAAGTCCGGTATTTTTTTGTTGTTACAGAGCCCAGATGGTGACCTTATAAATTGCATTTTATCACATCTACAACCAGCTTTTGATTATCCTCTTCTTCTCCGGTTTTCCCTTTCTTCGTCATCTATCACTACGGTTCTACCTCTGCAACTCTACCTCTCCAGCTATGATTGATGGGTTCATCTAGCCATCTAAGCTTTACCTTCGTTGCCTGCAATATGCTCGAACTCCACTTGAAATATCGGCGAAATTAGCCGAGATGTTGCACCTTGTTTCAGAGTCGAAACTGATTCATAGTCAAACCCAAATCAACTGGATCATTCCAAATCTTGATTCCATATTTTTGAGAGTCTTGATGATGGATGGAGATATTAGATATGTGCTCTCTTATACCTCTCAACACACATGAAGAGAAAACCCATTGAGGAATTCTACTAGTTATTCATTTTGTTAGAACTCAAAAGTGAGTTCACTCCTAATATATAATGAAAAAGTATAAGGAAAACATAGACCTCTACCCTAATAGATAGAAGTTTTTAAGGATATCAATTTTTAGAGTATGGCATTAAAATCAAATGGAACCAGCCCATTATGGGCTGAACTGCACCAAATGATGCTTAATTGAAAGGGGTACGAGCTGAGGGGTAAAAAAACCAAATGGTCTCAGACTAGTTCGGTCCAATCAGTAGTGGCCCGTTAGTCCAAACCATTATAAATCCCAAAACTGTTATAACCGGTTATAAATTGGCTTAATTAAATGTGTTTCAATGATGGGTGTATCATGTTTCTACAATCTACATTGATATTTTGTATATTCGTTTTTTATTAAGATTCTGAGTTTAGTTACACTTTAAATTGTTTGGTTTGTGGACCTTAGGTACGAGAGGCTAGATTTAAGACCAATATAACTTCAAATTTGAAATGGGCTATGGCGATATAATAATGGATTGAATTCAAGCCGTTAGTCAACCCAAACCTAAATTGCATTAACCCGAGAATTTTCAAATCATCCGTATTTATAGTATTTTCAGTTCAAATCTGTTAAACCCAAACCAAAACTATCCCAAACCGAACCATTAACACCCGTATTGGATTTGGACTATGCTTGAGTGAACTTTCACTTTGATAAAGCCTATGAGTGTTAGGTCAAATCCTCAAATGTTTTATTTATTTATTTATTTCTTCAAAGTTTAAAAAACCCACAAAAATGACTTATAAAACCGAAATTGCTTTAGTCTGCACATTAAATGCGTAGGACCATCATGCTGAATTTTGGATCATTGGATTTGAAATTTCGGTCAAAATTTTGATCCGACGGCTGAAATTGTTTTGCATGGTGGTCCTGCACACTAAATGCGTAGGACTGAAGCACGACCCTAACAAAACACATGTCCCTTGTCATCCCCAATCTTACCTGAATCAGTCAACCTTTTATTGGAATCTAGAAAGAGAGAACAGAAATTCCATCCGTTGCCCTCAAAAAATATGATCAACTTATCGTTTCACTTCTTATGGACCACAAGGATATTGAACGGAACAATCATTGGGTCCCATTGTTGGTACTAATCTTATAGTATGAAGAATACAAGAGATTTATCATAAGGATTTTTTTTTTTTTTTTTTTTTTTTTTAATGATGGTAGATGTGGTTGATTGTCATGGTTTTATCTAGCGGTATTAGTCATCATGTCCATCATTGTCAATATCTAGCTAAGTCTTCAACTATATGAGTAAATTACAGGTCGCACACTTTAGTGGGGTTTAAACTCTGGGTTGCATGCTTTAAGGTCTTAAATTATAGATTATACACTCTCAAAATTACAAAATGCACATTTCTAATATTCTATCTAAGATTCTGTAAGGTCACAAAAATGACCATATTACCCTTGTTAGAGGCAATGAGATAATTACTTTCATTTAAATCCTCTCATACCCAAATTTTGGTGGGTGACCAATCTTCTACCTACATCTGCCTAAAAACTGCCCACTACATTGCTGGAAACCATCCAACCCTTCCCTTGCTGGTGACCACCGCTCCCACTTTCCCCTGCCAAAAATCACCCAGTCTCTCTCTTAGATGACCGGAATTGATTAAGGCAACCTTAGGAGCCATCGGTGCTCTAGTGAGTACTACCATTCTTTATCCCGTTGAGACCTGCAAAAATAAGTACCATGCGGAAGTTAAGGTTTTTTTTTTGGGTAATAAAGGCGTTTTTTATATATAGGAAAATTGAGGATAGAGATATTACATATGCCGCCGGCAAGGATTGAATCCACAGTTTCTTCAATGAGAGGTGAGGTTCTCAACCATCCACTCTTCTCCGCTCCTAAATTAATTACCATTCATTAGTCATCACTTTCATAAATAAGTATCAAATACATACATCCCAAGTGGTAAATTGACCAACTGTAAGCACCAGATCAAATTCTCTATCACAAACTCACTGCGTGTGCAATTCAAGTATCCAAATAGAATTAAAACCAACCTTGACAAGGCCCGAGTTAGATGTTTATTAAATGTTGTGTTTGGTTTGTTCTGGTGAAACTTGGAAGGTGATTTTCCCAAGTATTAAGGAATAAGTGTTTGTTACCTTCGATGGAAAAGACATAATTATCTCAAAGACGCGTATATCTTTCCAATCAATTAGTATGGTAACGTTTCTATTTTGAAAAATCAGTCCTTATGCAAAATCGTTTTTTAATGTTTCTGTGCTAAAAGACCGTTCTTTGCTTGAAAATGGCATTTGATAAATTTGTTCTAAAAATATTTTTAGAACACTAATAATAGAATAAGTTGGTGTTTTTTTTTCCTCCTTTTTTGGGTTGAAAAATAAAGTTGGTGTTTGATAAACTCGTTTTAAAGCTTCAATTTGAACAAATTTTATTACTTTCGTTTATGTTCTTTGGTAAAAACATCTTTTTGATGTTCTGCAGAAAGCATTCTTTAGGACACTTTTCTGACCGGTTCGTTCTTAAAGAACAGAAGAATGAACCGTTTATCAAACGCCTCTAATCCGTTCTTCCGTTCCCAAAAAACAGAAGAACGCCAAAAATGTTTTTTAAGAACGTTATCAAATTCGCCCTTAGTGTCTTTCGACCCAACGTTCCTTTGTCTTTCTTGTCCCACCTATCTCTTTCCAAAATAAATGAAGAAAACACTTAGCTTTCTTCTTCTTCCTTCTTTCTTTCTTTCTTTTCTTTCTTTCTTTTTATTTATTTATTTTTTATCAAAGCAAATTTTAGTCATAAGAGTATTCACCAACCAATGGTTTATTGACACAGACATCAATAACCCATGGATCAGAGTCCAAAAAAGGATTCATAAGATTGTTTGGCCACTTTTCACTTCTTAGAATAATGACTTTTCCTCTGTTGCTTCAGTTTACTTACCTATATAAGAAAGAAAGAAAAGAACAGAAAAACCATCCTATCTACTAGTACCGAGCTTATTGTACTTTATTAGAACTAATAATCCGATCTTGACTCTTCTATTTTATCACACACTTAAGAAAAAGGTCTAAATTTGATAACTGAGTGATATGGAGGGCTTATGATCAGACCGGGTTTATACCTGGTCCGACCCTCGACCCCGGTCGAGACGGAGAAAACACCGAACCCCCCCGAGCCCGAACCGGATCCGAAGATGGCTTGCTGAAGAAGAAAGATTATTCGGGTGCGAAGCGTGCGTGCCTAATCTTACTTATGGATTAGGGTAATCACCCTGATGACAGCAGACTCAAACTGACGGCTGCGGATAATCATCATCAAAGGGATAACTATCGCATAACCTAACGGTTATCTCAGGAGTCCTCTACTAGCCCAAACTAGTAGAAGTCTATCGCTCAACGGATCTCATTGATAAGATCCAACGACTACCCGAAGAAGGCTCGAGTGCATCCAACGAAGGAGATTCGAAGGTACACTCTATATAAACCTCACTACCATACAAGGTGAGGGGACAGATCAATCGATCAAAAAGAATACTATCTGAGACTCAGGTTCAGATACATACTGATAGATCCAAACTATCGGCGTCCCCCGCTATCTAGATCACCTTTCCCGTTTCTTCATTCATTAGTTACTTGCTTCTAGCAGAGCCGTTTGTGATTAAGTTCATTAACTGACTTAGCCTTCGGAGGTGGACTCCCGACCCCAGCGGTTGGGCCACATCTGACGCTTTCGTTTTGCAGGACATCATGTGGAGATCCAAGGGCTGAGCAGATTTTGGATGCATCACTGAGAAAATAAAGTCAATAGAATATAAGTTATCCTCTATTCTTGAGGTAGAGAAATTGGACTGTAAAAGATACCCTCACCTATACAAAGTAACTCACATAAATTATTGTCGATATCTATCATTGTTGAATATCAATGATATCGATAGATATCGCCAGTCGATGTAATGATCTAGCAAAGTCTCCAAACAACAGTCATTTTCTTAGTTATAACATATCTATATATAGAGATATCAAGCTATGATTTCCATACAAGTTGGTGAAAATTTGAAGCAAAAGAAAGAAAGAAACAAAGCCTGAGATACATGTTTATTAAATGTTGTATTTGGTTATTTTCTGAGGTTTAAAGTGATTTATCAACTATAAAGGAATAAGTGTCTTTTGACATCAATTATATTAGTCCCTTTTCAAGCCAACGTTCCTTGTCCTCCTGATTCCAGCTTTCTCTTTCTCTCCAAAATAAATAAAGATCATTTGGCACAACTATGCTTAAATTTATTGTTTTAGAGGACCAACATCAAATAAATAGATAAAGATTTATGAACCACCTTGTCTAATGGTACTAAGCGTATTGCACTTATGAATTGCGTATGAATCATAATTATTAATTTGATGTTTTCTCTATCTCATATTTAATAGGGAGGCCTATCTTTGAGCATCGATAAAATGAACCCCTTGAATACATAGTGGCTCAAGATCAGAAGAATTATCTTCTGTTCTCGAGGTAGAGGTATCGGACTCTGAGATGTACCCCTACCTGTACAAAGTAAATTGTCACTTTGAAGATAAGCAATGGAAACTTGCTAAGAATCTCATGATATATAGGTCCTTGTAAAAATGGAATGATCAATGAATGTGGCACCTACTATGGTGTGCTCAAAGAAAACATTGAAAGGGAAGTGGGCCTCTTTCTTTTTATAATTTGGTGAATTACAAATGAACTCAACAGTATATAGTCCCCTGTCAGGGTTTTAGTGTACAAATATCAATACCAAACAAGATAATGTTCAAATCAAATCCAGAAAGGAAAATCTATTTGATGGATACCACCATAATTTGTTGAGGCTTCATATGAAACTGATCCAATATTGGTACCTACAACCATGGTCCCCCCCAAGAGACAAGGCTCGTGCAAGGGGCCAAGAGGGTCACCTTCTTCAGATGATCTTAACAATGACAATTTTATTGCTAATTCGTATTGTTGTGCAGGACGATTTACCATACGATTGTTCAAGTGCAGATATTTTTTTTTTGGTAAACAAGTCCAGATTTTCTATCAGTAAAAATAGAGGTCTGTACTCTCCTGACACATTTTCACCATATTTTCAAAAGGGACCCACTAAGGCTTCTACCATCAATTAATTTTGTTAGCACTTAAAAGTGATGTGGTGGAGAAATGTTAGAAAAACACATACATTTATCCTGAGAAATAGAAAACAGAAACTGCAAATTTCAATTGTTCCAGTAGAAAAAGAGTTGAAGATTTTAAAGTATCACTGAAGAAATAAAGGAAGGAACGTTATATTTAAACCCAAAAAAAAAAAAAAAAAGAAAGAAGCCATCTTATATAAGCTGAACCAGATCTTGCAATCTTAGTTTGTGGCGATTGAGTATAGAGTATGCTTAGAACAGAATTTGAGAGTAGATAATGGAACAAAGCCTAGCTAACAGGTTAAATTAAATTAAAAGGAATTCTGAATTCTAAACAAGAATAATACCTAATAATATTGAATACAATAAGAACCCTATTGATCTCTAAAACTAATAAACTGAGTAAAAGAAAGAAAACGAATTAACAAGACTGAAAATCAGAAACAGAAATCTATAATCATAACCCTAATTCTAAAAGGCGGTGAGTAGTCGTCTTTCCAATTATTTTTAGATTAAAGGTCAGTGGATTTTGCTTTCGGATCTCCTCTTCTTCTTCTTCTTCTGGAGTAAGATATTTTAAATCTCTTGTATCCGTTCAGTTGTCTTTCCTCTTATCATGCTAGTTATTTTCTCAGTAGCTACCCCTAACAATCATACAATGTTGAGAAAATTTGCAGTGAGTATGAGATCAAAAAGCATCTTTTGATCAATGTTCAAATACTCTTCTTCCCACTTCTTATATTTATCGGATCGATTGTCTACATTACTATGACTCTTGCCATAATCAATCACTTTGGATAATATATTTGAGCTGACATTTGGTATGGTATCATGCCATTGATGTTATCTTCGAACATATTCTTGATGAATTCAGATACAAAGATGATGGATTAATCAACCTCAAAGATTTCACCATCAGAACTCATCAAAAGTAACTTCTGCGAAGACATTATAGCAGAGAGGGGGAAAAAAGCTCAACTCCAGTGGAAAGCGAATGACATTGATGAACCAGTTAGAGTTAAGAGGAATCCAATTCCTTCTTTTGATAGGAAAACTTCGTCACTTGTAAATGTGATAGGTTGATGTTTGGCAGTGTTTGGTGTGATTTTCATTTTTGATTTTTTCCCAAATAAATAGAAATTGTAGTGTTTGGTACGATTTATACAATCTATATCTATTTAATTTTTCTATGAAAATAACTTTCTTCTGTTTTTTGTGGTGGTTCTTAAAATACATGTGACTAATGGTTGAATAAGGTTAAAACGATAAATTCAGTTTCTTTTATAATTTTTTTTTATTTATTTTTCTTCGTTATTTCTCTATAAACCCCATTATCTCTCTTGACAAAAACAAAAGAAGTTATTTTATAGAAATATATACCAAACCAAACGTATTTTTAATTAAAAAAAACCTATTCTACCAATTGACCACCAAACGTTTGTCATATTTTGATTTGAAATAATTTTTTCTACTGATTTTTAGAAAATAGGTAAAAATAAAAAAATGAAAATCATGCCATGAGAGTCTTAATTAATTTATTTAAGCCAACAGAGTCCTTGCATGTTATTCGTTTAACTGGGCCCAGCCCAAGTTCTGCACTGTAAAGAAAAAGTTGGGCCTGGCCTCTTTTAAACCTTATGGATTCTCGACATTTGACAATCTTCCTGAATCAAAGTGGGCCGGGTTTGAATTTGGCCCATCTTAGTCTGAACTCACAGTTGCACAAAACCGTTCCTCACAATTGCTGGTTCCAAAAATCCATAAGATTATACATGAGGGGGTATATCTATTTTTGGGTTAAAAATAAAACATGAGGTTATTATTTATTTTTTCAGTTAAAAAAATTATCTTAAAGCTCTCCAAGGTAACTCTTTTAGAAGCTGAAAGGAGTGTATATCATCTCCCCTGACAAGGAGCATGTTACAACCACAAATTATGTGGCTCACAAGTTAAGAAATAATAAAACATTAAGGACCTGTTTGGTTACTTGAGTCTGGAGATTTAAAAAATCTAGAGATTTCAAATTTATGGAATCATGGTTCATAAAATTAACTGTTTGGTTAGCTTGAGTTTTTGAATGAAATTTACAGTTTCATCTTGAAAAAAATATCTATAGAGTCATGGTTCAAATGTGAGTCATGGTTCAAATGTTTAGCGTTTTTATGGTAGGGGTGAAATCTCTGGATTTCACCTCATACCCATAAATCTACAGATTCATGTTTTTAGTGTAAAAATGTGAATCCATAGATTTCATAAATCTAAGGATTCATACAACCAAACAGGTATAAATCTTCCATTTGTGAATCCAGAGATTTCAAATCTCTAGATTCTTGTAACCAAACAGGCCCTAAAAAAATAAACCCATTACCTTAACCCTGTGGGTCCCCTGTGTAATTTGTGGTTAACCGCCATCCAAAGAGACGATCAAAAAAAAAAAAAGTATCCACAATAAAAGATGGTGGACAAAACTTAGAAATCTGAAAAATTCTAGCTCCATCTGCAAGAAGATCGGCTTGAAAATTTGTTTTAAGGGAAGTACAAATTACCCTTTAACTCTTTTTGCTACGCAAGTGGTGAGAATTCACACGAAATCTAGGATTATATATTGCCTCCAAACTTTAAATACTTTTAGGCAATTTTAATTAATGAATTTTCTTTTTTACCAAAATTTTTTTGATAAACATTCTAGTAAAAATGGGGGATATTACCAATTCAGTATTCTTGTGGGTGTTTGTGCTTTTCGTCATATGATACTAAAATTTTTCATTAAAAATATTATTAACAAATTATAAGTTTAGAACATAGGAAATATTCTGAGATACATACCATCCCACAAATAAAAAGAACTTATAAGAAACAAAGCCTTAGATTACTTATTTTTTTTCACAACAGAGGGAAACAGAAAAGAGAAACAAAGAAGAATAATAGATTTGCACAATTAAAAGTAGTCTCTCTGCCAAAGCATAAGACCTATAGATTACTTGTGGCTTGTTACCTGCAAATTAAATAAAATTAGAATATCTCTTGTAAACTGAAAAAGAAAATTCACAAAAATATAAAGTAACTCAAATTCTACATTGTTTCTTCATCAATAAAATAATTTATAAGTTCAAAAAGCAGAGTCAAGATGACAGTAAATATCTGGATCTGGATCAAAATAAAATCAAGGTCAAATCAAGCCAAATCAGCGATGAGTGGAAATGAACCATGGGACAAACACCAATCATAAGCCTGTCCTTGTCCCTAATTCTTGGTGTTGACCCACACTTAAGTCCAAAACACTTGATCCCAATTCCCAAGCCTTGGTCAAGCTTAGGAGGGTTACCGCTTCCAGGGCCAAACTTGCACCCTTCCTTATAATTGCTAAAAGAAAACAAAACACATAACAGTAAACAATTCAATCTATTCCAAGTTTGCATTATTTAAAATAACAGTTTAAAAAAAAATAGTAATATAAAATAAAGATGAGGTTGCTATTTAAAACGGAGACCATATTTTGATCCTACACTTTTTAGGCAGGGCATGCGTCTATCTAACTGCCTGCGAGATGCCCTGCTCGTATTAGGACATGTGTCTTCCATGGACGCATGCCTTATCCAGACGCAAAGGATCTGCATTTAGGGAGACCATTTAACTGAAACTTTTTCATGTTACGTATACTCAAAATATATGTACATTAAAATCAATTCCATGCAACACACTTACTTGGTGCTCCATTGATTGCCAAGAATGCATTAGCCGGTAATCAGTAGCTCCTTCGCTAACCTGGGGACACTAACATCAAACTTTCTCAGAACTATAAAACTTCCTTCTTCGGTCATCAATAAGTAATCGAAAAGCAAAATTGGAAGTTAAAAGAAGGGACCATAAACATAAAAGGAAAATCTCACCGGATTGAATTGTATATCCCCTCTGAAGAGGGAACCAATGATCGCGATGTTGGGGGCGTGTTGGATCTTTTCCCAATCAATTCCCTCATCTTTTTAGTTTGTGCCACGAATTCTGCAGGCATAGAGGATGTCTTGAGCTCGCAGAGACTTTTGAGTTGTTTCAATCCAGAAGGCAAGTCCACCAGTTTATCTAAACGACAAAGATTTAGAATCTCGAGTTTGCGCAATGAATTTTTCTTGACCTCCCATTTTCTCAACTTAGATAGCCCTTCAAGATGCAAGTGCGAAAGATTAAGAAACCCATTTTCAAGAAAAACCATACTATGGTCCGCGAAAGATCCTTCTATGAGCTCGAGGAACTCTAAGTGCCCTAATTTTGCAAGGGCATCAATTCCATCCTGATCTAGCGTCACATGAGATAACACTGCTTCAATAAGATTTGGTGGAAAAATCCATTCTGCCATTCCTGCTTGATCAATCTTTCCTGACAATCTCATTTTGTAGAGGTGTTCATGTCGTGCAAATGATGGAAATGTCAAGATGCCTTTCCACTCAATCTCCAACTCTCTGAGGGAAACAAATAGGGAAATCGAGCATGATACCGTTATTCCATCACGGTCCATATTCACCTCAGTGATCTTTAGCTTTCTGAGATTGATCAATCGATAAAATTCAAGATTGAAACTCCAACCGTTGTCTCCTGATCTTGTTGACAGTGTCTGAAGATTCTCTACTCCGTTGGTTTCGGTTTTGGTTTTGGTTTGCCGAGCCGCAGCATTAGAATTGCGGCTAACCACCATGCGCCGAAAATCGCGATAGCGAAATCCTCCTTTATGATCATCAGATAATTCTGAATCTCCCACCTGTTCAAGGTTAGCATAAAAATGTCTTAATTCTTTCAATTCCCATACTAACGAATAAGGCGGTCGTTCAATGCAAGTTTCAGAGATATCAAGAGTCTGTAGGCTTAGGAGATTGCGCACTGAGCGTGGAAGCTTTCTTATCTGAGTTCCACGTAGATTCAAGTACTTGAGGAGCACAAGTTTCCCAATTTCACGGGGTAACTTGTTGAGTTTTTTCCACCTTCTTAGGTCCAAGACTCTAAGATACTTGAGGTTCCACCGGTTCTTGCTGTAGAAAGGGGCTTTCTCTAACTTAGGGTAGTATAAGTCAGCGAAGCATATAATTGAACGTGTTTTAGCAGCGAAAATTTCCGATTTTCCTGAATGAATGGCAACGCGAAGTGCCACCACGATATGGTTTTCTGCCGGCTTTGTTAAACCTCTACTCCCCAGAATATCAAGAAATTTGTCATGTACTCCTTTAGAGATTGCACATTCTCCAATGGCATCATGGATGCGACATTTTTCAACCTTGACTCTGTATTGGCAAACTTGGATCATGCCCCTTTGGATCAATTCTAATAGATAATCATATGCAACATCTTCCTTGGATTTTTCACCAATTTCTTGGACGAAACCCTCGGCAATCCACATCTGAATTAACGTTTCGCGATCGATCAGATAACCTTGCGGGAAGAGGCCGAAATAGAGAAAACATGGACTCAAATATTCTGGTAAATGTTCGTAACTCAGAGCCAGTGCTGCGGAGCATGCATTGTTGCCTTGGTGTCGAAGCCGCCTCAGACTTGTTGCAACTTTGTTCCACACGTCAGGTAGCTTCGGTTTTCTGGACAAGAGGCCACCCACTAGAATAATCGCCTGTGGTATACCTTCACAGCTTTCTAAAATAGGCTGCCCTTCTGAATGGCGACACTCTGCATTGAAACCATCAACCTTCCATTTGAGGAGCTCCATACCATCTGTTTCATCCAATGGTTCCATCCAGTGAGGCTCCGTTCTTGAGGTGTATGCCGCGTGTCTGCCTACCTCATAGGAGCGACAAGTAAGTAGGACTCTACTTCCTTTCTTGTACATTTTTCCGCTTCCATACAGAACATGATCACGTATCTCATCCCAAGTTTTTATTTCCCGTACACCATCAAACACCACCAATAATTTCACAAAATCTTCCTTCCCAGGCATTCTTTGCAAGACATCTTCTAGTTTGAAATCCTTGGGGACGTCTATCCAAACACAATTATCGAATTGAGTTTTAATTTCATCATAGATCTTGCGAGCAAGGGTTGACTTGCCTGAACCAGGTACACCCGCTATTGAAACAGTACGCATTTGCCATGAACCTTCGTCTTCCGTCAACCTCAATTTTTCCTTCACTTTCTTTGACTGATTATCAAACCCAAAACTAATTGATCTACTCATACCTGGGACTGATTTTGCAACAAAGATAACATCTTCCCCAAAGAATCTGCCTTGTCCAGATTATGAACGCCATACTTTCTTCTATTTGTTGTCATCCTTTCGATCCTTGCCTTGATGCGTTTGATCTTTCCCCCCAGACTGTGAACAGTACTAGGTGAACCAAGAAAACCGATGGAGGGTAATCTTGAAAAGAATCTTAAGCGACTTCTATCTCGTTCATACATCATCGTATGGATGAACATGTCAATAGCATCTTCAGCAGAGTGAGCAAGATCTCTAACCTGGCTAACCCATACATCCACTCTCTCAGAGTTTCTCTCACTTTTTGCAGCATCCTTTAGAAAGGAATTGATCCACTCCAGTTCATCACGTAGAGAAGCAACTTCGTCTTTCACTTCTGCCAGAAACTTGTATTCTTCTAGTAATATTGTTGCTAGTTTCTTGGTGATAGATACGATGGTACCGTCGGCCATTGTTTTTTCTCTGTGACGAATCTAGAATTGCAATCTGGTTTAATTGCTGCACTAGCTAGTGGCACTCTAGCGGAAACAGTAGTCACCTGTGAGATTTAATTGTAAACCTTCTTCATTCACCTTTTCTGCAGTCTCTGTACATGAAAAGTTACTGATTTAGTAGTACCCAAATTTGATAATATATATGTAACTGTTCTTCACATTTTAAATGAATCAAACTTGGACAGATGGCAATTCAAAACTCGGGTCTATGATTTTAAAACTCAAATCAAATTGTATATTGTCTAAGATAAGAAAATCGATTTATTTCTCACATCTTCAGTTTTTATTTTGAGTTTTATTCAATTATTTATTTCCTTTATTTGACTGTTTCTTTTTGTATTTTGAGTTTTATTCAATCACTTACTCCATAGTTTCTTTTATAGTTAATTTTTTTTTTCAATAGTTAATTAAGAATAGTACTATAACTTGACAAAAATATGATAAATTCAAAGATTATCTTGGGGTTTTTGGGTACCTTGGAACATCATGAACTTGGTAGTAGATATATTAATTCATGATGAGCAAACAACGGATTCTATAGAGTGCACCTTAATCATCATGTTTGGATTTCTTCGTTGGATCTTTCAATCCACCCAAGGAGTTCATTTATTTTCATCCTTCCTCTTTTCATGTGGCTCTTTTTTAGTTTTTTTCAAAATAAAACTAGTGAAGAAGAATATTATAGAGCATAATCCTAATTCTTAATTGTTTTACTGAAGTCACCTTCACTCCGAAAATCTTATCTTTGACAGATTTTCCAATTTGAAAACAACCAAAATAATAATAATAATAATTAGTAAGAAAGTATAAAATTGTCCAATTAGATGTGAGGATCAGACTATCCTGGGAGTTGACGTCATGTCTAGAAACTAGAAATTCTCGCCAGTCAGGTTTGCTTCCTCTTCAAAGATAATATCTCCCAGTGGTTAATGGGAGCTTGTCACGTAGATTATTCTGATTTAAGTTTGTCTAGGCTAAGTCATGCAAACTTTGACTGCATTCTCTGGAGATAACTATTAACCTGTTAAATAAAATTTAAAGGACTTTTTACATGAGTCGTTCCATCCATTTCCATTGGAATCAGGAGTACCTCTCAAAAATCAAAACTTTACTAACACCCTCTTCACTTCTAACACCATTATCCAGGACTGTTAAAATTCAAATTAGACTTTTAAGAACCCTCAAATATAGTAAAATTACTATAATACCCACGTTTTAACTTTCTGTTTTCAAAACCATTTCACTGTTAAATTCATTTGGAAATGCTCTTCTTGGCATTATGCAAAACTACACAACCAAATAACATTTCCTTGAATCACCATTTAGCATGTGCTCTTTCTAATTTAAGGCATTACTAGACTTCAAAACAGTCTCTCGTTTTTTTCCTACTAGAACTTACCAACAAAACTATTTACAAAGCCAAAAAGGAAAAGAGATTTAAGATCTCTTAAAGAAGCTGAAATTATACATGGAGTAACATTTTCAACAATACTGAAAATTTCAAAATAGTTTTAACCCTTCTTCCAATCAATCAATAGACGATGCTTCATTATGAACCTATATGAACTTGATCACTTTATGATCTTATATATTCTGTAGTAATGAAACATCACAGATGAGCAGGGAAATCTAGTAAAGGACCAATCATATATATGAATCAGATAAACTAAGCTTGCTGTAGGACAAAGATATATATACAGAGAGAATAGTAAGTAATAAGAAGGTAGGCTACCTGATGATCAGTGATGACTACTGTAATGCGATATTCATGCATCCAGTGGTTGGAACTAATAGGCATAAAAACTGCACAAATTTCGTTATTCATTAAGATAAGCATTGATTTGAAGATTGTGCGACAGAGAAGCAGTGACGAAAATCATAAAAAATGACTTACAAGCAAAGCAACCATCTCTGATTCATTAAATCGCTTCCATTATTTTGCTTGAAATGAATTAGCTAGCAACTATCTGGGTTGATCCTTATTACCCTATATATAAGATCTATTAACCAGAATAAGTGCACTACAAGAAAAGGTGTCCATGAGTGCACTATAAGAAAAGGTGTCGATTCTAGGTTTGGCTCCTCTCTAAGGAATATATCTCCCAAGGAGTGAGTGCCTAATGAATTATCAGGACTTGTCACGTGGATTATTCTGATTCAAGAACTCAGATAAAACATCTCTATTTTATCCAAAGAATCCCATGAGACCTGAATTAAACCAAAACCCAATAAAAGAAATTCGTCATCTGATGTCTTTGGCTCATTAGCATTATTTATTATTATTATTATTATTATTATTATTATTTTACGACTTCTCTCCATCTACCAATTCTTCTTACATCACAAATTTAACCCTGGACTTGGGATTTAATATTTAGAGTAGAAATGACAGATTGAGATAACATTTGGAGTTTTAAACCCGATCATTTGTTGCTAATAAGTTAAATATGTCTTCTGATCTGTTATATAGTTCCTCAGAACGATTGATTCCCACGACGGCTTAACAAAATTGGAATCGATGAACAACAGTAACGAAGCTTAAGAGGTTAGGTCGGTTTTTTTTTTTTTGGAAATTTTTTGTTTCCTTTTTTTTACAATTTTTTTTGGGGGGTTGAGGTAGGCATTGTTAAGCATATATAGTTTAACCACATGTGTAGGATATAGACACGTGTATGTCTTGCCTTGTAAACACTATAAAGTGTATGCTTCAATAATAAATCAATATAGATCATTTTATTTCATTACTTTACATGGTATCAGCCTTCCCAGATCTAATTTCTCCCATCCAACGATGAGCAGCTTTGTAGATCCGATTTCTCAGATTTTTCTGCTGATTGATCTTTCTTCCTGGGTTTGCTTCCGTTTTCAACTTTGTTCTTGAAGTTTCTTGCAGGATTTCTGCAGATCGGTCTCTGTTTCTGGTTTTTTGTTTTCGTTTGTAAGGTTTCTTGAATAGATTTCTGCCGTTTTCTTTCTATACGACTCTGTTCTTGAGTTATCCTGGAAGATTTCTGCACTTCTGTCTTTGCAACTCTGTTCTTGGGTGTTTCTTGGAGGATTTATCATGGCATCTTCTTCCCTTTATCCGTACCCCTCCACTCTCAGCGTTTCTAATTTTGTTTCGCTTCGATTGACCTCAGAGAATTTTCTTCTCTGGGAAACGCAAGTTCTCTCTCTGGTTGAGAGTCAGGATTTGCTTGAATTTATAACTTCTGAACATCCTGTTCCAGAAAAGTTTGTTTCATCTGCTACGGGTGAGGAGTTTGTGAACCCTGTTTATTCTACTTGGGTTCGAACTGATAGGCTTGTTAAAGCCTGGATTACGGGGACACTTTCAGATGGTGTTCTTGGGTTAGCAATTGGGGTTAAAACTGCTGTGGATTTGTGGCACATTTTGAGTGAAGCTTTCTCTCCGAAGTCTGAGGCTCGTGAGTTTGAGCTCTTGTCTAGGCTTCATTTTCTCAAGAGAAAGGATGGTGCTTCTCTTTCTGAGTTCTTGCTACAGTTTAAGTCTGTATGTGATCAATTAGCGAGCATTGGTAAGTCTGTTCCTGATCAGCGAAAGGTCTTCATCTTGCTCACCAATCTTGGTCAAGATTTTGAGTCTTTTGCAACCACTATGTTGAAACCTCCAGTCCCTACATATGATGAGCTCATTCCTTTGCTTCAAAGTCATGAGCTGCGACAGAAACACAATAGTCCTTCTTTGCCGAATTCCAATTTTGCCTTTTACAGTGCTTATAATTCAAGAAGGGGTGGTCGTAGTGGTGGTCGTGGTTCAGGCTATCGTGGTGGTCGTTCATCTCCATTTTCTTCCCAGGGTCGGGGTTTCTTGCCTAATTCTAAGTCTACTGCTGCTGATAAAGAAAATCATTCTGTCACTGATTCAAATACATTCTATGGTGTTTCAAAGAATATTATTCGCTGTCAAATTTGTCAAAAGTTGGGCCATGGAGCTTTGAAATGTTGGGGGAGGTTTGATCACAGTTATCAAAGTGACAATGTTCCTAAAGCTTTAGCTGCTATTCAGTCTAAGTCAACCTCTGCCTCTTCATGGTTTCCAGACTCTGGGGCGACCTCTCATGTTACAGATGGTTCAGGTAATCTTTCTGGCCTAGTTTCTGTTGATGGTTCTTCACATTTAATGGTTGGTAATGGTGACCGATTATCAGTTTCTCATATTGGGTCTTGTGAGTTGAATACTGGTAATTCTATTTTACCACTTCGGAATGTTCTTGTGGTTCCCGACATCAAGTGCAATCTCTTATCAGTGTCACAGCTCACTTCTGATTTGCATTGCATTTTTGAATTTACTAAGGATGCTTTCTTTATTAAGGATGCTTTGTCTCAGAAGATTCTGGCCTCGGGGAGTAAACAGAGAGGTCTCTATGTTTTTGACACTGGATCTTCACATGTTGCTTTGTTTTCTTCAAGAATGAGGGCTGCTACTGAAGAAGTCTGGCATCAACGTTTAGGTCATCCATTTTCTAGGATAACAAAATTTTTGAATTCTAATGGATTGATTACTGTTACATGTAAAAGTAACCATTTGTGTAATAGTTGTGCTCTTAGCAAGAGCTCTCATCTACCTTTTGTTAGTTCTTTTTCACGAACTGATAGTCCTCTTGCTAGGGTTCATTGTGACCTTTGGGGTAAAGCACCAGTGGGTAGTATTCAACATTTTCGGTACTATGCTATTTTTGTTGATGATTTTTCTCGATATTCTTGGTTGTATCCTCTGAGAAGAAAGTCTGATTTCTTCTCTTGCTTTCTGAGATTTCAATCTATGGTAGAAAGACAGTTTGCAACTAAAATTCAAGTGTTTCAGTCAGATGGTGGAGGGGAATTTTCTTTGACTGCTTTTCGTGAACATTTGTCTACTTGTGGAATTGTGCATCATGTTTCTTGTCCTGATACTCCTGCACAGAATGCTATTGCTGAACGAAAGCATCGCCATATAGTGGAACTTGGTTTAGCTATGATGTATAATGCAGCTGTTCCCTTTCGGTATTGGGTTGAGGCTTTTAATACATCAGTTTATTTGATTAATAGGCTTCCTTCACAGGTTTTGAAAATGGATAATCCTCTAAATGTTTTATTTGGACAGCAGCCTGTATATTCTGTTTTGAGGATTTTTGGTTCATTATGTTTTCCCTGTCTTTGTTATACTACTTCAAATAAGTTTCAACCCAGGTCTTTGGCATGTGTGTTTTTGGGGTATAGTGACCGGCATCGCGGGTATCGCTGTTTGCATATAGCTACTGGAAGGGTATATGTCTCGCGTGATGTGGTGTTTGATGAAACAATTTTTCCATTTAAAAGTTCTGTCTCTGCTATGGAAAGGTCATCTACTTTGGTTGATGATGTGTGCACTTTTGATGGTTGGGTAAGAGGTTTGCATGACACTTCTAGTAATGGTTGTGACTCATCTAAAGCTACAGAAGTCTCCAGAGTACAGCCTTTATTTTCTGAAGAGGTATCTTCTCAGGCACCGTTGGTTCCAACTTGTTCTGGTCCGATTGCTGTAGGTGGTTGTCCATCTTTGGTTTCTGCCAATCAGCCTCATGGGACAAATGTTTCTACTGTTTTGGGCTCTAATCTCATACCAGTTTCTAATGCTTCAAGCCCAACTTCAATAGGCCCATTACTTGATAAAGTCCAATCCTCTATTATTTCTGCTGACCCAACTGTTGTTTCTAGTGTTCCAAATTCAAATAATGCTGGTTTGGGCTCTCTACATTCTCAGTCCATATCAGTTGTTGAACCGCCCATTCATGCTTCCCTTTCCTCTTCCTCTCCTACCACACATCATCCTATGTTGACACGTTTGAAAGCTGGTTTGCGTTGTCCAAATCCTAAGTATGCTTTTATGGTGTTTGATGATATTCCAATTGAGCCTAGGACTGTGAAAAGCGCATTAAATCATCCGGGATGGTTTGCAGCTATGAAGGAAGAAATGGCTGCTTTAGATTCTAATAAAACATGGACACTTATTCCAAAGTCATCTGATATGAATATAGTCTCATGTAAATGGGTTTTTAAAACAAAATTGAAAGCTGATGGGTCTCTTGAGAGACTAAAGGCTCGTTTAGTGGCCCGTGGGTATACACAGCAAGAAGGTGTTGATTTTTTGGAAACCTTTAGCCCCGTGGTCAAGCCTGGGACTATTCGACTTATTCTCAGTATTGCTACAGTTATGGACTGGTCTATTAGGCAACTGGACGTCAAGAATGCTTTTCTTCATGGATTTTTGTCAACACCAGTTTACATGTCTCAACCACCTGGTTTTTTGGATGCCTCTAAACTTGGATATGTATGTCAATTGCATCGATCTCTTTATGGGCTCAAGCAAGCCCCACGCGCTTGGTTCGACCGTTTTAGTCATTTTATTCTTGACTATGGTTTGACATGTAGCACGGTCGACAGTTCTCTTTTCATTTATCGGGATCGTGGGCACGTTCTTTTCTTACTTCTATATGTTGATGACATAGTACTTACCGGCAATGATGCGACATTTTTGTCCTCTTTCATTACCACTCTGGGAGCTCCTTTTGCAATAAAAGACCTTGGAGAATTACACTATTTTTTAGGAATTGAGGTTTTGCATAACTCTGATGGATTATTTTTATCTCAACGAAAGTATGCTTCAGATTTATTGAAACGAGCTCATATGGAAGATTGTAAACCAATCGTGACTCCGATGGTCTCTCGGCTTCCCTTGGATTCCTCTAAGCCCTTTACGGATATTACATTGTATAGAAGTCTAGTTGGTGGACTTCAATACTTGACCATGACTCGACCAGATATTTCCTACGCTGTTCATCATGTTTGCCAGTTTATGCATGCTCCTTCTTGGGTCATTTTTCATTGGTTAAACGCATTCTTCGTTATATAAAGGGCACATTTGAGCATGGTATACAAATTCATCGTCAGAGTTCCTTACAGCTATATGCCTTTTCTGATGCTGATTGGGGTGGTTGTCCTATTACACACCATTCAACCACTGGGTATTGTACTTTTTTGGGCTCTAATTGTATCTCATGGTGTGCTAAGAAACAGCCCACTGTTTCTCGTTCTAGCACGGAAGTTGAATATCGTGCTTTAGCTTCTACAACAGCAGAGTTGACATGGCTTGCTTTCCTTCTTAGAGATGTTGGTATTCATCAACATACCCCTGCTACTTTATATAGTGACAATATTGGAGCTCTTCATATGTCTGTTAATCCGGTGTTTCATGCACGAACAAAACACATTGAGTTGGACTATCACTTTGTTCGGGAGAAAGTGGCTCTGGGACACATCATTACAAAACATGTTTCTTCAAGCCATCAGCTTGCAGATTTGTTCACAAAACCCCTCGCTAAGAAGGAATTTTTTGGGCTTTGTTACAAACTTGGTCTTAGAGGACGACCAAGTTTGAGGGGGGATGTTAAGCATATATAGTTTAACCACATGTGTAGGATATAGACACGTGTATGTCTTGCCTTGTAAACACTATAAAGTGTATGCTTCAATAATAAATCAATATAGATCATTTTATTTCATTACTTTACAGGCATTACACCCAAAACGCCATAGATTCGTGAGTCTACAGAGAGTAGAAGAGATGGAATGTGAGAAGGAGACTAGGGAAACAGAGAAAAATGAGAGATAGACTAAGAGGAAGATGGATTCTGGTCACTTGAAGGTCTTCGAAGAAGATGAAGATTTTTTTTTTTCTTTCTCTAAATCAGGTTTCCCTAGAACTGTTGTTTTTTTTTTTTTTTTTTTTTTTTGGGAACTTTTGGACTCATGTAACCAAACAAATCTTTAAGTCCTCAATAAAATGACTATATTACCTTCATTAGAGGCAAATGACAAAAGAGGCAAATGAAATAACTACTCCATTTAAATCCTTTCATGTCCCATCCTTAATTAGGTGGGTAAAGGGAGAAATGCCTTCACCCATCTTCTACCTACATCTCACTGAAAACCGCCCACTGTCGTCCCCCATTGGCCACTTGTGACCACTGCCCTACCTTTTGCCGAAAATCACCCCTCTCTCTTTTAGTTGGCTGGAATCGATTTTGAATCCTTAACAGAGGCAGCCTCAAGAGCCATCGGTGCTCTACTGAGTACTGCCATTCTTTATCCCATTAAGACCTACAAGAATAAGTACTTGGTGGATGTTAAGGTTGACAAATAGAGGTGGGCTTTCATTTTGTTTTCCGTTAAAATGAAATAATTGAAGTTGTGAACCTTCCACATAGGGGTGTAAACGGACTGGATTCGGATCGGATCATTGTAATACCATATCCGCATCCTATTATATTCTAACGGATTCTGATAATATCCTATTGGTTTTCGGACGGATTCAGTCGGATTCGGATGATAACAAATAGTTATTTTTAAGTAGATTCTTCTAGATGGACATGAATACAGATTGAATATAAGTTTTCGACTACCTATTTACATATTTACCATTTTATTTATAAGGACTAGGTTTGAAAGTTAAGAATTTAACAACTTTGATAATTATTTTAGTATAAAATTTGGAAAAATAGTCACATATCACAGGTAAAAAAATTTTAAATAAGTAACTTAATCGGATAATGTTATCGGACATATAATAATCAGTAAGAAATAGACCTACTGAAGAAGGCTGGAGCTCATGTGGAAGCATTGCATCTCCTAGTTTTCTATTCAGTTTATATTTCTATTTTCTTATACTCTAGCTGAATGAGGTTGATGATTATATGTATTTATGTGCTTTTGAATTTTGATATGAGCTAAGTTCTTACTGTGTTGTGATGATAAGAGTACTTGAACTTGTATTTTGAGTTGTGATTATCCAGTGTTCTTTAGTTTTACTGCAGTACAATCTATTATCATTGAATTCAGCATGTTAGTTATTGATTAATTTCATTTATTGACTGATTATCATCCATGAATGAATGCTGTGATTTTAGTCAATTATTTTTAGATTAAAGATCAGTGAAAAGCCCATGGATTTTGCTTTCGGATCTCTTCTTCTTCTGGAGTAAAATATTTTAAATCTCTTGTATCTGTTTAATTGTCTTTTCCTCTTATCATGCTAGCTATTTTCTCAGTAGCTGTATCTAACAATCATACAATGTTGAGAAAATTTGCAGCGAGTATGAGATCAAAAAGCATATTCTGATCAACGTTCAAATACTCTTCTTCCCACTTCTTATATTTATTGGATTGATTGTTTACATTACTATATGTCTCTTGCCATAATCAATCACTTTGGATAATATATTTGAGTTGACATTTGGTAAGGTATTGAGTCATTTATGTTATCTTCGATCATATTCTTGATGAATTCTGATACAAAAATGATGGATTGATCAACCTCAAGGATTTCACCATCAGAACTCTTCAAAAGCAACTTCTGGGAAAACAAGAAGGGGGGGGGGGCGGGGACACCTATCAACAAAGACAAACTTCAAAACCAAAAAGGAGGATGGCAAATTAAAAATGTCTCCCATAAGACATTGATAAAGCCACTCTAAATCATGTGGTTACCAATAGCAGCTCAACAATTTAAAACAAGAACAATTCAAGAACGGTTTCACTTCAATGTTGTGTATTACATACGAAGCTAGCTCTGTGCTATTTACGGTTGAAATCAAAATCTCGACCGTCCGTTTCACCTTTTATCCATCTGTGAAACGGATAGTCGAGATTTCAATATCAATTGTGAGCAGCAGGTGTTGCACATTTAATATGCAACATTTAAGTTCAACTCACTCAAGCAAGTGTTAATAATACCATCATCTAAAAAGAATTTTACAAAACTTCCAGGAAGAACGTCCAAAATATTATTAATAAATTATAAGGTCCAAAACATAAGAAATATTATTCAGACATACATACCATCCCACGGTAAAAAGAAAAACAATAATAAGGAACAAGTTCTTATTTTCACCAAAAGGAAAAGAAAAAAAAAAAAAAAAAAAACAAAATAAACAAAAAAAAAAAAAAACAAAACAAAGAAGAAAACAAAACAGGATTAAAAGTAGTCTCCTTGCCAAAGCATTACACATGTAGATCACTTGTGGTTTGCTATCTGCCCATTGTTATTCCCTGCAAATTAAACAAAATCAGATGCATTTAATTTTAGTTTCAAATGGATTATGAAAGATGAAAAAGTTAATTTCTGAATTTGCAAGCATCAAATTTGATCAAATTTGAGCCTATAATGGTTACATTTACTTACAATTCGAACAAAAACCATCTAATTGTTTTAATGAGTGGTTTCATATTGACTTTTAGAATTGAGGATAAACTGCTTTAAGTGAACTACTAAAATCGATTATGTCATGGGATAAACAAACTTTATTAAAATAATCAATATAAAATTAAAGTAAAAATACATTTGAACCATTTGAACCATTTGAATAAAAGAAGCCAAAGCAATACAAACAATCGTAACACAATTAAACCCAATTCATGCAACACACTTACTTGGTGCTCCATTGGTTGCCAATTAAACAGAAGCTCCCTCCCACTTTCAGTCGCTAATTACCTTGCGACACTAACACCAAAGCTTTCTCAAAAGTCAGAACTATAAAACCTTTTTCTTGGATCATAAATAAATGAAAGAAAAATTGGAAGTTAAAAGAAGGGACCATAAATATAAAAGGAAAATCTCACCGCATTAAATTGGGTATCCTCTTTAGAAAGGAAATGGAAACCCATGATCGCGATGGTGTGTACGTGTTGGATCTTTTCCCAATCAATTCCCTCATCTTTCTAGTTTTTGCCATGAATTCTGGGGGCATATGGGATGGCTTGAGCTTCCGGAGAGTTTTTAGTCCAGAAGGTAACTCCACCAGTTTTTCTAAACGACAAAGAACTAGAACCTCGAGTTTGGGCAATGATTTTTTCTTGACCCCCAATTCTCTCAACTTAAACAGCCCTTCAAGATTCAAGTGCAAAAGATTAGGAAACCCATTTTCAGGAAAAACCATTTTATGGTCGCCGAAAGATTCTTCTTTGAGCTTGAGGATCTTTAAGTGCGCTAACTTTGAAAGGGCATCAATTCCATCTTGATCTAGATTCACACGAGATAACACTGCTTCAATAAGATTTGGTGGAAAAATCCATTTTGCTTGTTCTGCCTTTCCTTCTAGTTCAATCTTTCCTGACAATGTCATTTTGTAGAGGTGATCATGTCGTGCAAATGATGGAAACTTCAAGATGCCTTCGCTCCAGTCAATCTCCAACTCTCTGAGGGAAACAAATAGGGAAATCGAGCAAGATAGTGTCGTTCCATCACGTTGCATATTCACCTCAGAGATCTTTAGCTTTTTGAGACTGGTCAACCGATTAAATCCATTATTGAAAATCCAACCGTCTTTTGAACTTGTTGACAGTGTCTGAAGATTCTCTAGTAGCCTGGTTTGGGTTTGTTGAGCAGCAGCAGCACTAGAATTGCAGCTAACCATGCACAGAAAATCACGACTGGAAAGTCCTTGTTTACGATCATGAGATGATTTTGAATCTTCGGCCTGTTTAAGGTTAAGGTTAGCATAAAAATGTCTCAAGTCTTTTAATTCCCATACTAACCGATAAGGTGTGCGTCTAATGAGAGTTTCAGAGATATCAAGAGTCTGTAGGCTTAGGAGTTTGCGCACTGAGGATGGAAGCTCTCTTATCTGAGTTCCACGTAGATTCAAGTACTTGAGGAGCACAAGTTTTCCAATTTGTTTGGGTAACTTGTTGAGTTTTGTCCACCCTCTTAGGTCCAAGACTCTAAGATACATGAGCTCCCTGTAGAAAGAGGCTTTCTCTAACTTAGTGCTGCTTAAGTCAACAAAGCATATAACCGAACGTGTTCTTCTATCGAAAATTTCTGAATTTTCCGAATGAATGGCAACTCGGAGTGCGACCACGGTATGGTGGTTTTCTGCCGGCTTTGTCGAACCTTTATTCCCTACAATGTCAAGAAATTTGTCATGTACTCCTTTTGAGATTGCATGGTCTCCAATGGCTTCGTGGATGCGACATATTTCAACACTCCCATTGGACCTAGCACGGTGAACTTGGATCATGCCTCTTTGAATCAATTCTGATAGATAATCATTTGCAACATCTTCCTTTGATTTTTCACCTCTTTCTTGGATGAAACCCTCAGCAATCCACAAATGAATTAAGCTCTCGCAATCGATCCGACAACCTTGCGGGAAGAGGCCAAAATAGAGAAAACATGGCATCAAGTTAACCGGTAAAGTTTCATAACTCAAAGCTATTGCTGCGAAGCAGTTACCGTAGCCTTGTCCCACAAGCCGCCCTAGTTTTGTGGCAACTTTATTCCACACTTCAGGTACCTTCCGTTTTCTGGACAAGAGGCCACCCACTAGAACAATCGCCAGTGGTATACCGCCACAGCTTTTAAAAATAGGCACTCCTACTGAATACAGACTCTCTGCATTGAAAGTGAAACCATCAACCTTCCATCCAAGGAGCTCCATACCGTACTTTTCACTCAATGGTTCCATCCAATGGGGCTCCGTTCTCGAGCTGTTGTATGTCGCGTGTCTGCCGATCTCATAGGAGCAACAAGTAAGTAGGACTCTACTTCCTTTCTTGTACATTTTGCCAATTCGACCCAGAACACGATCCTCTATGTCATCCCAATCTTGTATTTCCTGTACATCGTCAAACACCACCAATAACTTCCCAAGATCTTCCTTCTCAGGCTTTTTTTTCTTGTTGATTCTTTGCAAGAGATCTTCTGGTTCGAAAACCTTGGAGACGGATATCCAAACACAGGTATCGAACTGAGTTTTAATTTCACGGTAGACCTTGGAGGCAAGGGTTGACTTACCTGAACCAGGTCCACCCGCTATCGGAACAACTTGCAGTGGCCATGAATCTTCGTCGCCGCCCGTCAACGACAATTTTTCCTTCACTGCGTTTGACTGACTATCAAACCCAAAAATCTTTAATTTGGGGACTGGTTTTCTATCAAACAGAACGTCTTCTCCCAAAGAATCTGCCTTCTCCAGCTTATCAAGGGCATACTTTTTTCTGTTTTCTGAGATCCTTTCGATCCCTGCCTTGATGCGTTTGATGTCATTCCCCAAACCATGAACAGTAATAGGTGAACCTACAGGATAACCCACGGAGGCCAATCTTGAAAGGAATCTTAAGTGAGTTCTATCTCGTTCGTACATCATCTTATGGATGAACATGTCAATAGCATCTTCAGCAGAGTGAGCAAGATCTCTAACCTGGCTCACCCATACGTCCACTCTCTCAGAGTTTCTCTCTCTTTGTGCAGCATCCCCTAGAAAGGAAGTGATCCAATCCAGATCATCACGAAGAGAAGTAACTTCGTCTTTCACTGCTGCTAGAAACTTGTATTCTTCTAGTATTATTGTTCCCAGTTTCTTGGTGATAGATACGATGGTACCCTCGGCCATTGTTTTTTCCTCTCAGACGAATCTAGAATTGCAATCTGGTTTAATTGTCGTTGCAGCAGCCTCTGTACATGAAAAGCTCTACTGATTTACTAGTACCCAAATTTGATAATATATATATGTAATTGTTCTTCACATTTTAAATGAATCAAACTTGGACAAATGGCAATCCAAATTATTTTGAAAACCAAACCAAATTATACATTGTCTAAGATAAGAAAATCGATTTAGGAAATTTATTTTGAGTTTTACTCAATTACTTCTTTCATTTCTTAATTATCTTGAGTTTTATTCAATCACTTACTAGGTAATTTCTTTTTGAGAAGAAAGAGAATTTATAGTTAATTTGTTTCCATAGTCAATTAAGGATAGTACTATAACTTGACAAAAATGTGATAAACTTCAAGGTTATTTTGGGGGTTTTTGAGAAAATATAAAGATGTCTCATCATCTGTAAAATAACGGAACTTAACGGTAGGAGACATTAGTACCGGTAGACAAACTTAATGGTTGGATTAACAATTTTGTAAGCAGAAGGGATAAAATAGTAATAAAACCAAAGTATAAGATGGCAACAATAATTATTCTTATTAATTAATAGAATAATATAATAATTATCATTAATTGGGCATGAACTCAAAGGACATGATAACATTTCTCTTTCCAAAATACCCTTGCCTATTCAATTCATTAGATCTTTAAAGTATTTAAGAAAGATGTCCAAAATCGTAACTGTAATTCATAAACACAATATTAATTAAGAGAGTAATAGATATCATTAATTAAACATGAACTTAAAGGACATGGTTACATTTCTTTTTTCCAAAATACCATTGTCTATTCAATTCATTAGATTTTTGATCATTTAAAAATAATATCCAAAATTATAATAAAAACTCACAAACACAATATTAATTAATACAATAATACAATAATAATCTTTTAGCTGATCCAAAACTCAACTCAAAGAAAAAAGCATATATTTTAAAGAAAATTATAAAAAAATAAAAATTTATATTAGAAAACACATCACACGTGTTTGCACACATGCATCATTACTAGTGGATGGGTAAAGAAAAAAACAAAACATGAAAAATTACACATGCAATTGTTTGTGGGCTACTACAACAAAGATGCCTGTTCCAATGAAACCTCCATCCCTTCACACATTTCTCCCCTGTTTCCGCCCTCCAAAACAATCTATCTTCTTTGATATATAAGATTGTTCGTGGCAATGCATGAAACAAACAGTTACAGGGCTTGCCCTAGTGGGTGCTTGGAAGACACATCATTTTATTGAGGTTATTCCTCTGGAAAACGATGAATTTATGGCAGTTCACTTTGACCATTCAATAGATTTGCATTTAGCCTCAAGCCTGTCTGAGAATGGCAATGCAATTATCTTTGAACAATGGAACCTAGATGATACTCACTCTTTTAATATTATGCCTATATGGGTTCAACTACGTTCAGTTCCAATGGCTTTACGAAGAGCTCCCATTATTCACACTTTGGTGAGAAAGCTGGGTGAGGTGCATGCCATGCAAGAATTATTATTAGGTTTCGATAATTGCTAGAGATCAATCTTCTACATGTGTCGAGTTTCCTTTACTATTAATCAACCACTAAAGGCTACTCTATGACATTTGGGCTTGGGTTCGACCCATTCCTTAGTCAGGATGACCTTATCTATTGCATGTATGACATTTGGTCAATTTCCATTCCTTGGTTTGGATCGAACCTTGTGTTTTCATGCATTTATCTTTTGTATTTTTGTCTTTCTTTTGATGTGTCTGTATTTTCTTTTAAGTTCATGAATGAAGTTTTTTCAGCTTCGCACCAAAAAAAAAAAAACTAAAGGCTACTCTATTTTATTCAGCAAAGCAATTGCCAGCTCATTCCGATCCATGTCACCTATGAGTGGCTCCCTGACTATTGTTACTTTTGTGGAATGCTTACTCACGAATACCTTATGTACCCCGCAAAATCTGCGAATACACAACATTGCTCATGGTTGTTCTAACTTTGAAGAGTCAAGAGACTGGACATCTCTCCCCTTTGCTACCCTTCATGCAATCCCACCTACAACCAGAGTTTTAGACATTGGACTCGGCATATAGGTAGGGCATGCGTTTGTGTGTTTGGTTGTTGGATGTCACGCTCCAAATCACTAGGGCCACATGGGGCCCAATTCTATTTTGACCTATCCTTTAATTACAGTAGAGCCCTTCTGGTTAAACTATGAACTAAATCATTCCGACACATAGTCCAACATTTCATCAATAATTATTTAATCACCTTGCATATAGAATCACTCTAGTAGCACATTAAAATAATAGTATAATAAAGTGTAGATAATCACATTTTTCCCTCCTTAAAAGAAATTTTATCCTAGAAATTTGCTTGCATAATCAAATGAAAATTCAGGGATATCAAGTCTTCATTTTAGATTCAAGCTCCCACAACGCCTCTTGACTTGAGTGATTACTCTACAATACTTTCACAACGGAATTTTTCCTATTTCTTAGTTTCTTCTCTGCTAAAGTCATCATAGACCTTTTACCATACCTATTCAAATCTATCTCATTTGCTATTCATCATTTCCTATATGGTTAGTCATGGTCATTCCAATCTTATTTGATGCACCTAGGCTACTTGAAGGTCCGAACTCTGATTAGACTTAAATCTAATAGGGCACTACAAAACGAGCTCGAGAACAAGACCGTATTGCTTTGCAGTTACTAACATTGTCTTTTGCGTTTTAAAGTCGTTTTGATGTCGTTTTGGGCCTCTCTTTTTTTAGTGGCATTTTCATGATTTTTCTATTTTCGTATTAGTTCTATTTTGAGCTCTATTTGTTGCTTCTTTTGATGGTAGTTGAATATATTTTGTTAAACATTTTCTTCTCTTTTATCAATCCAATCTTTTGATTAGTTTCATTTCTTTATAGTTTGGCATTATTAACAACCTCAAATTGGTTTGATATCCATCTCTTCTTTCATCTATTACTAACTTTTATGCTATTAGATAATAGTGTATAAAACCTAAAACTTAGCTCTAATACCATTTATGTCATGCTTCCAGTAACTAAGGTCAAGTGTGACCAATTCTATTTTGAATTGTCTTTTAATTGCATCATAGCCCTTCTAATTGAAACTAGTTAAATTATCCTAACACATGGTCCAACTATCAATAATTATTTAATCACCTTGGGTAAAGAATCACTCTAGCACCGTATTAAAATAATAATATAATAAATGTGAGGCATCATACTGAATGCCCCTGCATATAGAACCTGGGTTGGTTGCTTGGTACCATAGTAGACATTACCTTATAGTTGTACGTGTTTGTAATCATCAAAACTTTTTAAGGACAATCGAGTCAATTCCCCAACTATTTCCCCAAGGGTAGTTAGGTCATTTCTCTAATAGTGGAGTGATATTACAAACAAGGTATCTGATAATGCTCAAATGAGGAGGTTTTTCAGCCAATGGAAGATCAATACTATCACCATGGCAATGCAAAATGCGCTATGACGGTCTAACCAACCATCAAAATGGATATTTAATTGCGATGGTCGATGGTGGCAACATGGAAAAGTGGCATTTATGAACCTATTGGGATGGTGGTGGCAAGATCGTCTTATCCATCATGGGAGCAGCTAGAAGCAATCATATTCTTCAAATCAACTCACGGCAATTAAAGTAGGTGTTTGCAAGGTGAAAACCAAGAAGCTCACAAATATTCGAGTGAGGTTTGCTACTCAGATGAACAAATGATTGTTTGAGGTACCTATTTGTTTTGTTTGGTAAAAGTTTTTTCAGGTACCTTGGAACATCATGAACTTGGTTGTAGATATATTTAGCATGAGCAAACAACAGATTCTATAGAGTGCACCTTAATCATCATGTGCGGATTTCTTCGTTGGATCTTTCAATCCACCCAAGGAGTTCATTTACTTTCATCCTTCCTCTCTTCCTGTGGCTCTTTTTCAGCTTTTTTCAAAATAAAACTAATGAAGAAGAATATTATAGAGTGTAATCCTAATTCTTAATTGTTTTAATGAAGTTCACTCCAAAAATCTTATCTTTGATGGATTTTCCAATTTGAAAACTACCAAAATAATAATAATAATAAAATTGGTAAGAAAGTATAAGACTGTAAAATTGGATGTGCGGATCAGACTATCCTGGGAGTTGAAGTCATGTCTAGAAACTAGAAATTCTCGCCGGCCATGTATGACTCCTTTTCAAGGATAATATCTCCTAGTGAGTAATGAGAGCTTGCCATGTGGATTATTCTGATTTAGGTTTGTCTAGGCTAAGTCATGCAAACTTTGACTGCATCCTCTGGAGATAACTATTAGCCTGTTAGATAAAATTTAAAGGACTTTTTACATGAGTTCCATCCGTTTCCATTGGAAACAGGAAACAGGAGTACCCCTCCAAAATCAAAACTTTACTAATACCGTTATCCAGGACTGTTAAAATTCAAATTAGACTTTTAAGAACCCTCAAATATGGTAAAATTCCTATAACCCACGTTTTAACTTTATGTTTCAAAACCATTTCACTGTTAAATTCATTTGGAAATGCTCTTCTTGGCATTATGCAAAACTACACAACCAAATAACATTACCTTGAATCACCATTTAGCATATGCTCTTTCTAATTTAAGGCATTACTCGTCTTCAAAACAGTCTTTGTTTTTTTTTCCTACTAGAACTTACCAACAAAACTATTTACAAAGCCAAAAAGGAAAAGAGACTTAAGATCTCTTAAAGAAGCTGAAATTATACATGGAGTAACATTTTCAACGATACTGAAAATTGCAAAATAGGTTTAATCCTTCTTCCAATCAACCAATAGACAGATGCTTAGTTATGAACCTATATGAACTTGATCACTTTATGATCTTATATATTCTGTAGTAATGAAACGTCACAGAGCAGGGAAATCTAGTAAAGGATGAATCATATATATGAATCGGATAAACTAAGCTTGCTGTAGTACAGAGATATAGAATAGTAAGTAATAAGAAAGTAGGCTAGCTACCTGATGATCAGTGATGACTACTGGAATGCGATATTCATGCATCCAGTGGTTGGAACTAATAGGCATAAAAACTGCACAAATTTCGTTATTCATTAAGATAAGCATTTATTCGGAGATTGTGCCAAAGAGAAGCAGTGACGAAAATCATAAAAAAATAAAAAAATAAAAAAAAAAAAAGGACTTACAAGCAAAGCAACCATCTCTGATTCGTTAAATCTCTTCCATCTGCTTGAAATGAATTAGCTAGCAACTATCTGGGTTGATCCTTATTATATATATATATATATATATAGATCTACTAGCCAAGAATAAGTGCACTACAAGAAAAGGTGTCCATGAGTGCACTACAAGAAAAGGTGTTGATTCTAGGTTTGGCTCCTCTCCAAGGAAAATATCTCCCAAGGGGTGAGTGCCTAGTGAATTATCAGGGCTTGTCACGTGGATTGTTCTGATTCAAGGACTCTGATAAAACATCTCTATTTTATCCAAGAGTGTTGAAGATGATAATAGTTGAAGAGAGCAAGAGAGAAGAAGAGAGAGACTAAGTGTGTCGTATGAAAGAGCACAGAAAATAATAATCACATTAATTTTTACAAAACCCTTCTCTGTTATGCTTCTCTTCTGCCAGCAGCCCAACCCTATGCTTTTCTCTCACGATCGGTCCCACCATCCTCAGATTTTCCTAAACCAAGCTGTTGGAATTACACTAATCAGATGGCACCCTTATTTTTCCTAATCTTGACAGGAGTGCAAACATATGAGCCCATTCAGCACTGCAACGATAACCTTAGTTCTTCTAACCTGCCTCCATTTTACCCTTTGACCCAAATCAGCTCTAATCAAGTCCACCAAAAATATGCTCATTCCTTAATCATAAATATCTCAGAGTCCAAAAACACTTGTGGCATTGTATGTCAACAGATATTCAACAAAATTGTAGAAAATGTGATTAACACTAATTTTATTGTCTCCCGACTAAATGTTGCAGAGATGATGATGTGCAAAACCTACTAACCTCAGCAGCACTAGTTTTATCAGGTCGACAAACATAGTCTTCCAAGTCTACCTCGTCACTTAAGTTCATCTTAATTAGCAATGCAGACCTGTATAGAGACAATTGTTACAGCATTTAAATCAGAGAAAGCCAACCCAATTGCTTACATCAGAGTTCATGTATTAAATTTTTGAAATGTCACAGGTTATTTTTTAAACCTACCTTAAAAAAAGTCTTTTCTCGTCTATCAGGCAGAGGGAACTCAATTTTCCGGTCAAGTCTCCACTGTTGTATGGATATTTTCATAATGAACAGTAATAGACATCCATGTATATGCAACAGAACGGAGAAGTTGAACATCAACTCTGCTGATTGTACCCATGCAGTCTTGACTTCAGTTTGGAAGCACTCACAATCTATGTTTTCCAAGCCCTACCTGATTGAGAAGTTCCATAAGGATTCGTTGGACTTCTCTGTCTGCTCCAGTGTTAGCATCAAATCGAGCTGTAGCAATAGCATCAACTTCATCTATAAATATAATCGCAGGAGCATTTTCTTTGGCAAGACGGAAAACATCGCGAACCATTCTCGGACCCTGAAAGGAAGGCAGTCAAACCAATCACTAAATGAGAAAGAAGAAATGTGAAATGGAACTACAAGAACACATAAATGAGTAAAAGAAAAAAATAGCTAAGCAACTCTAAACCAGATTGGGCATGTTCTGACATAGCTCACTTGGATTTGGATATTTTGCCTGAAAGGAAGCAAGATTGCACACTAATGCTAATAACTTAATAATAAGGGATCACAAGGCTTACCTCTCCAAAATACTTTTGAAGATATTCTGAGCCAATCACTCTTATGAAGGGTGCAGTAGTATGATTAGCAACAGCCTTGGCAAGCATATATCATTTTGCCAGTGCCAGGTGGACCATATAACAAGACTTCTCGAGGGGATCTATTCCAATTTGTTTGTATAGCTCATGATGTGTCAAAGGTAACCCAACAGCTTCACAGATTTCCTGTTTTTGAATGTCGCATCCCCCTAATCCTGTTCATATAAAGAAACATATGAAGATTAGAAAGGGAGATCGAAGACCATGCCTTCCATAATATGATTCTATTCAATATATAATAACAAATCAGAGCTGGCCTCCTTTTGTTGGGACAAGGCGGGTTGTTTAAAATAACAATATAGCATGCAACAAATTGTACGCATCAGAGAAAGTGCCAAAGTTCTGAATTTGGAAAGATAACTGGTCAGAGAATCCATATGGATCAAATCTTGAAGAAGGGAGAGATGGTGGTAGTTTCAGAGAGGACTTTGGGTCGATAACCATGGCTGAAGAAGCCATTCTTCCACTTCACTAGTTCTCCGATTGAAGCAAATTATCTAGTTTCCTCCATCAACGAGAGGAGAACTTTCATGGAGTGAGTCTCAAGAAAGAGGACCGGTTTGCAACTAGGCCGGTCTTGGGTTCAAAATCTCCGATTTCACAGACCGGCCCAACCCTAGCCTCTGTGTTTGGGTGTCAAATAATCGGTTTAACCCGGTTTGCATCAGATTGACCTGATATTTTGAATTGGATTGGACCAAACCAAAACGACCGAATAACGGAATATTTGGATTTGGTTCATATATTTAACTTTCTCTACACCCCCACCCAAAAAAATATATATATCTTATCATAGTGTTTTGTTTGTTTGGTGTTGGATTATATGTAATTCAAGCTATCATGTGTATTCATGAGACTGTTGGTTTAATGGAATTAAACGACAAAAAGTTGTGAAAAGTGTAATATTTACAATGAAATCTTTAAAATGACAAAAAAAGAAAATTGAGATTCTTAAAGTTGATTTTGTTTGGTTTTTGAGTTAAGAACACTTATCTATTATGGTAACTGATATCAACTTTTTTCCGCATTGCCTAAAAACAATCTCATAATTTTTTTGGGAAGATTGTATGGAAAATATAAATTTTTTCTTGATACCTATATATATGCCTTGAAATGGAAAATATGGTGTTTTAGAAATTTAATGTCTATAATATTTTTCCCTTGTAATTACATAGTTAAACTGCGTTTGTTTGCAAAGGTCGGGTGGAAAAAAAGATATGTGGGTCCCATGTGTAGTGGGGTGAGGGAGAAGAAAAGAAAAAGAAATGATTTTGTGAAAAAATGATAATGGGTGGCAACAAGACTCACATTGTAAGTAACGGGCTTCTGAGACTGGCTCAAGAACGAGATACATACTAAAGTCACCGGGGTGCTGGCTCAAGAACGAGATACATACTAAAGTCACCTTCAGGGGTGCTGAGAATCCAAACGTAATAAATCGTAGTACATGTCGATGCCATTGATTTTAGACAAAAATGAAAAATGTGTGGCTGCTGGGATTCGAGCCCAGGTCTCTACGGCCACAACGTGGAATTCTTACCACTAAACTACAGCCACTTGATGAGCAAGAATGATCATTTTCTATTAATTCAATTGATGCATTATCTATTTGTTAGCATGCCCTCTCCTTGAATTTTTCGAAGCCTTTCATTGGAATCCTTCATTTGAGAGTATGTAGAAACAACCTCAAACTCAAATATTACACGTGACGGCTACGAAGACCCAAGAAGTTATTTATAATGTAAAACCCTAACCTTTAACCACTCCTACAATGATAAAGGTAAGTAATACCTTTGACTAAATATCCTGAATGAATATGGCACAAATAAAGGATTAGTATTAATTAATCCCACAACCCAACAATCTTCCACTTGGGCTACACTAATTGTAGTACCTTTACGTAAGTATTTGGCCATAATTCTCATAATCCTTCATCACTCAGAAAACCTGATTCAACCAATGAATATTAATGTGAACGACAGCAGGAGATGCTCTTCAATATACGGAAAACAACTATCTGTCATTACAGTAATTAACTTGTTGATATGTGTTGCTGCACAATCATGTTCGTCCCTTCAGCCGATTGAACCTGCAAGAATGAGCTCGACCGTGGAGGTCGAGTTTTCACCTCCAACGATATAGTTAGGGATCCGACTAAAGAAGACAAGAAAGTAATGAACAATAATAATTCGAATAGTGATAGTTCTATTCAGCGTACCTTTTTCTTGTGTTCTCATACCTTTTTATAGCTTTTCTGAGTATGAGTTTGAGTGGGACTCAAACCTTAGTTAGGTTGCGATTCTTTCATCATCAATATGAATCCTTTGTGGTGCATACAAGACGTAAAGAATGTCAAACCTTATGTGATCACAAAAGCATTCACTTTTGTTGGTCCCTTCCTGATCAATTATCAATCTACCTTGAATTACCTCATAGATAGAATACTCATATATTAATTATGATTTGGCAAACCGCCCTGATCTATCTAATATTAATATCTAACTTCAGCAAAAATCATCCATTGGCAGCATAACTGCCTGTGGCAAAATTGCTAACTAGGTTTTAGGCTAAATACCGTCATAAATCAGAACCTTGGCTAAATACCGCCATTATCATCAAACAACAAATGTAGCAAATATAAATCTCCATTATTTACCTCAATCATTCATACAAGATGAAAACGAAAAACCATCTTATTAATGAATAAATTTTATAACGAAATCAAAGAATGTTGAATACAAACGAACAATAACTCCCACTAAATAAAAGTATCAAGAGATTCTAAAACACCCATACTGAAAACATAATTCTTAAAAACTCTCACTGAAAGAGTCTTAGTAAGCTAGTCAATATTAGCGATCGACTCGCTGGGTCACAACCGAATTGGGCAAGCTAGCAAACCAAATATTAAACCGGTCCAACAGAATCACCCAAATCGATCCAAACAATGTGGTTAGACCGTTCACGGTCAACCCGAGTGACCAAGTGGGTTGGTATTTTGGGACATCTAGATGGGTCATGGGTCATGTAAGATCCGACCCATTGACCCGAACAAACTACCACATCAGCAGCCCTTATTTTAATTAAATTAATATAAAAATTCTCAATTGTTAATCCACTATATCTCTACGTGAATTAAAATATCAAAGAGAACATTAAGTTCTATGGATTCCCATATAGCAACTATACAAACTATGTAAGTATATTCCTATCCTACATATAATTCGTGGTATTTACTCAACGAACTAAACACATAAATCCCTTATAAGTTCATTATAATTAATGAATCAATTGATTAGTGGCCAATTAATCAAAGGCATTAAAAACAGACTTAAATACTCAATCAATGAAAACAATATTCAAAATTATATTTATGAATTAAAGCATGGAAATTAAAAGATCGGCTATATTTGATCTCTTAAAAAATAAAATTAGTTCATTCTAAAAACAAAAAATATCACAAGAGATAGAAAACATTGAGAGAAAGAAAGAGGGGAACAAATTCATTCCAAAAGCTTCAGAATCTTCTTTCTTCTCTTTTACGCCTTTCAGTCCTCCATGACTCCCCCTTTTCTTTTCTTTTTTGTAAGAACCAACGATTTTGATCTCTTAAAAAATAAAATTAGTTCATTCTAAAAACAAAAAATATCACAAGAGATAGAAAACATTGAGAGAAAGAAAGAGGGGAACAAATTCATTCCAAAAGCTTCAGAATCTTCTTTCTTCTCTTTTACGCCTTTCAGTCCTCCATGACTCCCCCTTTTCTTTTCTTTTTTGTAAGAACCAACGATTTTCTCCTCTTGTTTTCTCCACTTCTGTTTTTCTCTCTACTTTTATTTTCTATTTATTCTTCTTATTCACGTCACCACAAATTATTTACTTTTCCTAGAAGAAAATATATCTTCCCAATCCTCCTTTCATATGAGTGGGAATCAATAAAAAACAATTTACATATCTTTTAACAATTCTCTTTCCTTGTATGATGTTGATCTATCCACAGGAAAATTTCTTGTAAGACTTAGTGCTTTGACTCTGCTTTTTTTCTTTTGCTCTAAAAATTAATTTTAAGAAAATAGAAATTAAATCAACTAATATTGATAATCTAATAAAATATAACAAAAAATTAATTAATTAGTAGATATAAAATCTACACATCTGCTTAGAAGCACCTATATGCTATAAAATGAGTCACAAAGGGAAAACCCTCAGCCTGAGTACTTTCATTTTCTTTACTTCTCCAACACTTTAGCGTCTCTTCAAAATAATTACCCCGTCCAGTTAATATTAAAATACTAAACGTTCCATTCCGAACTTCCTGAATGTATGAAAATTGTACCAAAGAAAATTGCAGATTTGGTTCGTGATTTTGGTTTTCTACTTTTCTGTATCGATCAATAAATGCATCAAGGTTAGGGTTTTTCAAGTGAAGAAAAACTGTGAGCCATAGTTGTAATCGAACTTTTGTAACGGCAGAAGTTGATCTTAGGGCAGTTGGCTAGGGTTTCCATATTCACAAAATTTCGTTTGCTAGTTAGGTTTTTCCGTTTTTGGGTTTTATTTTGTGAATTCAATTGTTACTGGGGGATATCTATTGTAAATTGTAAAACTTTTTCTTAACTATTTTAGTGGAAAACGAAATCACAAATGTTAAGAAGACAAGATTATCCATGCATTCGTATGGTATGAGTATATGGGCAAATATGTACATGTTTGCAATGCAGTTATCGATATATAATACAAAGAGCGGGTCTATTGAGTAGGCAAATCCAACCAAGTCCATTAGCCTCTCAATAATTCATCATATCCATGTGAATCTCATAAATGCATTTTAAAAGACAATGGATTGGTAAACCATAGAAGTTGTCGAACTTGTTAAGTTACAACACACAATACTTGCATTTCTATCGAGGATCTACTATAGTGATTGTCACTTGATTTATGGAACATGATCCTATCTCTGTGGTAGATGAGTGTTGACCCTTCAGAGTTCTCTTCAAAATAAGAGCTGGTTGGTCTGGTGTAGGCATCCTTGTTTCCTCCCCCAACATGAAAACAACACTCGACATGGTCGGTCTATCTGATGCACTTTCTTGCACACACAATAGCCCAACGTGGATGCACTTCAAAACTTCATTTGCAGGAAAGGAATCACCCATTGATGAATCAACTATCTCCAATGCTCGACCTTCTTTCCACAACTCCCACACCTAATATTTTCATACACATCAAGGAAAGGGAACTAAAAATGTTTTTACAAGAAGAATGTAAATAAACATATAAACTTACATGTTGTGTTAAACTTATTGAAGGATCTTCATTAAAATATACTATGGTATTCTTCTTTCCACTAATGATCTCCAATAACAAAACTCCAAAACTAAATACATCTGATTTTACTGAGAACAGCCCTTGCATTGCGTACTCTGGCGACATATAACCACTGCATGTCATATTTTTTTGAAAATAAGAAAGCTAGTTGATTAAGCCATGGAAGGAGGATAATATTTTCAGTATAGTATTTACCAATCTAAACTTTACTTGGTCTAAAGAAAAATAAATTTACTTTGGCCCTAAAATGAGAAAGGAAAAGCTTACTATGTCCCAACTACTTTATTTGTATTTGCTTGAATTTGGTCTCCTCCAAAAATTCTCGCCATGCCAAAGTCTGAAATTTTGGGGTTCATGTCTTCGTCTAACAGCACATTGCTTGCTTTTAAATCTCTATGGATAATTCTCAACCTCGAGTCTTGATGAAGATATAGAACACCTCGAGCAATTCCAATTATGATTTCAAATCGTTTTCTCCATTCAAGCATTACCCTTTTACTTTCATCTGTCCACAATAATTGAAGCAAATTATTCTAATTAAATTGAATTCAAACATATGACTGGGAAAAGAGGGGGGAAAAGAAGAAAAAAAAACAACAACAATAGCTTTCAGGTGAAATTTAATGAAGCATACCGAAAATGAAAGAGTCCAAGCTTTTGTTGGTCATGTACTCGTAGATTAATATTTTTTCTTCTTCCTGGGCACAGCAAGCTAGAAGCCTAACCAAATTTCTATGTTGAAGTTTGGCAATGAGTAGAACTTCATTTTTGAACTCTTCTGTCCCTTGCCCTGAATTCTTGGATAGTCTCTTCACAGCTATCTCCTTCCCGTTGAATAGCCGACCCTAGAAATTTAGATGAAACCAATCAATCAATAATCGATCTTATCAATACAAATGAATAGTTGAGCTTAGAGTTTATCTAAACTTAATTTCATGAGAGAGTATATTTGATGATGAATGGGAAGAGAAGTCACCTTATACACAGCACCAAAACCTCCTTCTCCAAGCTTGTTATTGGGAGAGAAATTGTCAGTGGCAGCTGCAACAACATCTAGTTCAATAAATGGTAATTCTGGAGTCCTTCCATTGTCTTCAAGCTCATTTGCTGAAGAAGTTATGAAATCAAAAAAGGGCGGGCTATGGCGCTTCTGCCCTCTCCTCTCAATTGCTGCTGATCATCATCAAATATGGTTCAATAATAGGCACTAGTGAACTGCTAATATGATAATGGAGAAGAAGTCTCTTTTTTTTCCTTTACCTTTTTTCTTTTTCAGTAAGTAGTAGGCGCACCAAGCAGACAGAAGCGTACCCACAATAAGAGCCATCGAAAATATTACCTTGTTCCTCTTATTGTGAAGAAATCCTTTATCTTTTCGTGCATGTGCAGCTACACATAAAACCATCTTCATCAACTCCTACATACTTAGAAGCCAAAAATTCATTTCGTATGTAAAAGTTTAGCAAAAGAAGATTGAGAAGTGATATACAGACCTAACTCCACAGCATCCACGCGTAGGAAGAAATCTTGGCCACCGTCAGAGAAGTATCTGATATCCATCAAGCTCCCAAACCAAGAAAGGCAGCCACTACCTTCGCCGTTTATATTTGCGGTGGCAAACGCCATGCAAGAGCAGTTCTTCAAGCAGCCATGTTCGCATTCCTTGAGACTCAGATTCATGTCAACAAGGGCCATGGATGTGTCTGGAAGCTTCACTCCTTTCAACTTCAAGAACCCATCTCCCTTGCCACACCCAAGACTTCTCTGCCTCACACACCCATCTTGCCATTCTCTTAGGTACCAATTTGTTGGAGACTTCGATTGGAAAGACGGTAGACATGAACACTCTACCGTGTTCTCGATATTACAGGTCCCATAGGGCCCACAATGTCCGTATTCATCACATCTATCAACTGGAGCCGAATAGAATGTGTTCCATAGATGGTTCATCGCGATCCATGTCTTCCGCTGAATTGCACCAGAGTAATCCACCACAACAGTGGTGAAGATGGACGAATTATACAGTGTATAGATCATGTAGAGCTCATCGGTGGTCTCAACGAAATCATACCTGAAGATGTAGTTCTGAGTCATCTGTGGGACCCCACTGAGTTGACGACCGTTCCACGGACCGGATCGCCAGAATGGTTCTGACCGCTTCTTCATGAAGAATTGAGGAGATCCACGCGGGTCGATGCCATACGAGTAAATTCCTTGGCTAGGGTCGTCTTGGGACTTCCAAGATGTCAGAATCCGATTCAAACCAGTAGTTCGGTCCAAGCCGAGTTTTAGACCTGGAAGCCACATATGTGTTGGATGGTCGAAACTTTGCCATAGGATTCTACTTGTGTTGCCACCACCGGCTTCATCGTATAAAACTAGGTTTCCGGTGTTAAGGAGCCGAAGAAAGGTGGTGTTGATAGCTAAGGAAATATTGGTAGACCAGAGAGAACGTCTCTGATCTCTACCAGAAGAGACTATGAGATTCCCATCAAAGGCCAAGGAGAGAATTCCGGAGGAATCGTTTAGTGGTTTGTCTCTATTAGCGACCCAAACCACGGTGGTTTTAGGAATTTTGTTGTACCAAATTCCAACGTACCTGTAAGGAGAAGTGCCAGGGCTGAAGAAACCCAAGGCAAAATTGCTTCCAGTAGAAACAAGGACTTCGCCATCAGTAATGGATTCAGTGGGGTTTAATGTGTCTGCAGCTGAAGAGATGGTGACGATGACGAAGGCGTAGAACTGGCAAAGGAGAAAGCAAAACCTTGTGACTGAGAACATCAGAGCTGATAATTTGTTTTAATTGCTATGGCATGCATAGTTTGTCTTCTTGACTTCATCCATAAATAACAAGAGTGTAGATTGAAAAAAATTCCTAGCCACACATTTAGCGTATGCGTGCATAGTTTGTCTTATTGACTTCACCAATAAATGGCAAGATGTGTGGATTGGAAAAACTTCCAATCAACACACATGGTGGTTGGAAATAATTTCAATTCACACATCTAGTTATATGACATATATCCATTCAAAATTAGAATCCTCCTTTAAACTAATTAAACTTACTTTCTTTTTCTTTTTTCAAATTTATTGTTTCCTATTTTTCCAAACATTATCAAATTGCCAAAGATGATTCTTCCTCTATGTACACTCTCTTTCTTCTTTACATTCATTCATTCTCTATCTTTCATATATCTACCACTACTGCTTGGAAAATATTCAAAACATATCTTTTTTATCTAGGCATTTTTTTTAAAGAAAAAAAGTATGGAATAAAGAGACATCCTTATAGTGCTACAATTGATTTTAAAATCCAAACCCTAAAATTTGATGTACTAGATCAAGTTTGATATTGGTCCTCCATCTCCTGCAAGACCAGCCACTAATTTGGAGAGATGCGTGTTGATTGAAAGAGAAGTGGTGTAGACCAGCTAGCTAGCCTTTCCCATGACTTCTTACTTCAACTAATTCTCTCTCTTGGAGGCCTTTCTCTAATTAGGGTTTTCGAAATCGTTTTTTTTTTTTTCCTTTTCTTTTGGGGGGGGGTATAAAGGGGTTTCAAAATCTAACGTGTGTATAAATAGCACGAAAGCCATCGTGCGAAATGTCTGCAACAGTGTTGAGGGCAAGGAACGAAAGTTTTTTGTATATAAAATAATATGTGAAACCTTTTTTGTATATAAAATAATATGAGAAAAGTCGATTAGTCAAATCAGATTCACATTTACGTTTAAATTTTTTGTTTTTAGTGGTTTTTTAAACAATTTCATGGTTAATTTAAGAGCCACGTGACATGAGGCTCAAATGCCAAAAAGGTAACAGAGAATATGATTTACCAAATGTTTAATACTTTCTTTCATACTCATTAATGACGGTTGCGTGCACATTTGAGCTTTCACTTGTATTTAGAACTTCATCTCCATCTTTATCTTCCAAGGAGAAGATACATTTTCTTAGCCAAAATTCAAAGTGAAAAAAGAGCTGTTACACAGTCAAGCAATGGTGGGGGGTAGGTAGAGAAGTAACAACTAGAAGATGACTTTTAAGAAGCTAGGGTGACTGCTAAGGGGGTGTAAGCTTTTAAATCGCAACATAAAAACATTTCATGTTTACTCAACTGGATTCATCAATTTGAAGCAAACCCAAATCCGAAAACTTGCAATGCATTGGAAAGAGATGTTCTCAAGCCTATGCTTTGCTTGTTCAAACGCTAAGACCTCAAAAATATGGTTTCTGAGAGAAATCTCAGGAACCGTACTCCCATTGAATTATCTAGTAAAAGAAAGATCATTCTAATGAATCCTTTCCCTCTATCCAATCAAAGAAACACTAGTGATAGTCATAGGATTTATCAAAATGTAGAGATAGAGCTAAAGAAAGAAGTATCAAATGGAAACCCAATACGATGAGTAAAAGAGAGAAAGGTGGGGGGGGGGGGGGATGAACTTAAATGTTGCATTGAATAACTCATTATATACAAGTGTTTTTCATTACAAAAATTCTGAATATCATTACAGTAGATCAAAGCAACAAACCCTTCAAGTTGAGCTTCCCAATTGCTCTGAATATCATTACAGTAGATCAAAGCAACAAACCCTTCAAGTTGAGCTTCCCAATTGCTCCTCCAGTTCATCTTCTTCTCCAAGTCCTAAAAACAATTATGTATCTTTGAAGGCAGAAGGAAACAAAAAACCAGAGATATTTTATTCTTGTCTTCCATATTCTGGCATCACAACACCTTAGATGATTAATCCTTTGCAGCCCCTCCCCCAACCCACCCCTTCTGTCTTGACAATGCCATTTTTTGTACGGGGACAAATAAATGAACACCTCACAAGGAAATTGAGGAATAAGGATTTGCTGTCAGTTTTTTTTATTTTAGGGTGTACAGATGTTGTATGCTTCTGAGACTTGTTTTATAGAACAAGTAATAAAAATTAAAAATAAGTATTCCTTGATCTACCATTGCCAATAACCTGAATCAGATTCAGGGGCAAACGCACGTACAAAGAACCAGCAAACCATTATTAACCTTGAACCGCCACCTATAAAGAATTTCTACTGTATTTTGGAGTCCTACATCCTAAGAATGACAAACTCATCCAACTGTACTTCATTAGTCTGAATTCTCAAACCCCATATCCTTAGAAAATTGAAAATTTCAGTCAGCTGGCACAAAAGAAATTAACCCAGGAAAATAGAGAAAAAAACAAATTTCTATCCCCTGATTGTAGATGTAAGATTCCTCCAAGTGTAAGATTCTTTACAACCCTACCTATAAGGCTATAAACTTTAAGCAAAAGCAAATGTAAAATTTTCTCTACTTAGAACCAAATGTAGCTAGAGTAGTAAATTGGTGTCAAGATAACTATTAAAAAGATCAATTCAGTGATCAGTCAATTAGCATTCCTGGGAAATCAAAAAGACAGTATCTCATAGAAGCCAAAGAGGTATTTTCTGTATTTTTCCAAAGCTCATGAGTCACCTACCTGTAAAGTGTTGCCCGTAGATTTATCTTCATGTGGTCACTGCCTATATCACTGAGCTGTGAACCAGAAATGTGACTGTCAGTTCCATCTAGAGCAAAGGTGAGTGCAAATCCTCCAAGTGTAAGATTGTAGATGTACGGTGTACCTGCCAAATTGTAGTTGTTTTACTCAGAGCGGTGGCAGATGAAATTAATATTATAGCAACAAGGTAAAGAGACTGTAAACTGACCCAGGGACATATGTTGAGTCAAACAGATCAATCCCTAGTAGGCGATGATTTTTCATAATTTTTCTAATTGTCTCTAATTTGAATTCTTTCCATATTATTTGCTCCTCTCATTTGAATTCTTTCCATTCATCATTCCTTCCATAAGAGTACTCTCATTCTCTTTACTTCTCCACCATGTTAGCATATTTTCAAAAGAATTAGAACAAATTGCATTAGCACCCCAAAATTGGATTTTCATAAGATATATTTGTCAAATATATCACTAAAAACAATTAAATTACTATTTATTTTCATATTTGTCCAATTTGAGACGCTTCTATATATAGGAAAATTGAGGATAGAGATATTAAATATGATGCCGGCAAGGGTTAAATAGACAATTTTTCTTCACTACACAAAGAGTTCACTTGCCATTAGCAGCAAATAGATGAGTGGTCTTTTATATTTGTATTCTTGGAGTTGAGGGAATTTTCTTCAACGTGTCCAGATTATGTATGTGTTTTTTCTTTCTCTTTTTTTATAAACATGACATTTTAGCAAAGACTGAAAGTTATTGATGCGTTCAAATTTTATTTTAAGTAATTCAACGAATAAGAAAAGGGCAACGTACAAGACTTGTTGCGTCACTTAACAGTTTTGACCAACCACTTAACAGTTAAAACTGGTGCAAAAGTCTCATGAAAGCTTCTTCTTTCAAATGCATAATCACTTTTCAACACATGAATAATACCACTAGCTGAGAACAATCAATCATAATAAATTAAAGTAATTTTTGAAAAGCTTTGCACTCTTGTTTCTAAAACAAGGTTCAGGAATCCACCAGCCAACTTTTACATTTAAAAGGAAAAGACTTCAAATTTGCTGCTTCTTCCATCATGTTGATGTAGCTGATTTATTTCAAACATACGCAAATTTTTTTGCATTGCCTATTTAACACAAATGACTTTTTTATGAAAGAAAAAATTTTAAGTTATTAAATATAAAAAAAGTATGAGAAGATGGTGGTTGAATGCTCTTAAAAATCCTACCATTAAGTTTAGTAGGATTAAATTTAGATCGTCCATCATAAGTGGTTTAGTTATAATTTAATAAATTTAATAGTAAGAATTAATTACACAACACTAATGCATGGTTGGTTGAGTGGTAATATCCATATTTCTCTAGTAGATAGGTTATGGGTCAACCCTTTCAGTATTAAAAAAACACCAGTTCCCAAAAAAAGAGTATTTGCACAGTCCTTTTTTCAGCAGACACAAAAGAAATGCTAATTAATGTGCAGAATTGTCCTGTGACTGTTGGATGGCCGCCATATGATCAGGGTTTAAATCCTGACCAACTGAAGCAATTTCCGAATAGAACTTGTAAATCAATTTTTTTTTTTTTTTTTTTTTTTTGAAAAGCATATACATCAAAATAATACTTTACATTTTAGAAGAATGGGTTATTGCTGATTACCCACACAAGAGTGGATTTTTTTTTTTTTTTTTTTTTTTTTTGGGTATTTGAGGTTCATCCGGCCAGCTTGCGCGCACCTTGATTACATCCTCAGAGGGGTGCTTTGTCGTCTGCAAGAGTATGAATCTTACCACTCTACCGACCCTGCATTGACCACAATAGTGGATTTTTGTTTGTGCATGATATTATAGTCCACGCATGCTTTAATTTTTCGAACATGTTAAGTTCCATCTGATGGTTATAATAAGAAGTAGTATGGTAATTAAGACAATTCGGTTAAAAGAAAAGGTTTTGAAATTTACAGAAGATAACCCCTATAATAATCGAATTCACAAATAAAACCCAAAACCTAACCATCTTAGAAACGAGATTTTATGCATCTGGAAACCCTATCATCTACCTAATCCATCGAATGTGACTGTGAATTTGTTCTTCCATCTCAAGTTTGGGTCTGCACTCCCTCTTTTGCTATTTGGAGGAGACCACAAAGAAAGAGTTCTGACTTCTGAGTTCACCTTCCGCTCAGGAGATGCTACCTTGGCTAGAAATTCAGGTTTTGTATTGGATGTATGAAGCGTTATTAGGTATTACGACTTTGATTCATGTATTTAGGCTTTCTGAAGTTTTTTTTTTTTTTTTTTTGGGGTAAAGCCTCAATTTGTTCACTTTCTCGTCTCTCTCCAGGTTTCCATCTGAGTTTCACTGGATCTATGATTATGGTATTGTGTTCTTTCTCTTTCTTTTACCACAAACTTTTTTGTGATGAAATCACTTTTCATCTCTTTTACGTTCGTTTTTTATGAACAGTTATGATTTGTGTGGAGGGTCAGTCTAGAGTGAGAGGTTTTATTTAGACTTTCACATACGAAGGGAAATTGCAGATTTGGTTCGTGATTTTGATTTTCTATTTTTCTGTATCGATCAATAAATGCATCAATGTTAGGGTTTTCCAAGTTAAGAAAAACTGTAAGCCATAGTTGTAACTTGTAATCGAACTTTTGTAACGGCAGAGGTTGATCTTAGGGCAGTTGGCTAGGGTTTCCATATTCACAAAATTTCGTTTGCTAGTTAGGTTTTTCGTTTTTGGGTTTTATTTGTGAATTCAATTGTTACTGGGGATATCTATTGTAAATTGCAAAACTTTTTCTTTTTTAACTAAATTGACTTAATTACCTTATTCCCCTCGTTATGACCATTAAATTGGAATTTAACATGTGTTGATAAATTACCGGACAATATCAGCACAGGCGCGAACAAAAATATCTCATAAGAGTTAGTTTCATTGTACAGAAAATGTAAAAATTTTAATGAAAAACGAAATCGCAAATGTTAAGAAGACAATATTATCCATGCGTTCTTACAGAATGAGTATACAGGTATAAATGTACATGTTTGCAATGCAGATATCAATATATATACAAAGTACGGGTCTAGTGACAAGGCATTTAAGTTTTTAACGCAACACACTGCACTAAGAGTTTTGTGTCATGGAATACTAAAACTATGACATTTAACAATAAAATAGATTGATTTATATAATTTAAAAGAAATTTAAATAAATTTTACAGCCAACTCAACAACTTGATAAAAATAACTTTTTTCGATTAAGCACAAAAAAAGGAACAAGAATCTCTTTCACTTCACTTCCCTTACCCTTTCTCCTTGCAAGCAAATATACTCTAAAGAATTCACTTAATGTATAGGGTGATATCCAACCAAGCCCAATAGCCTCTCAATAATTCATCGTATCCATGTGAATCTCGTAAATGCGTTTTAAAAGACAATGATGGGTAAACCACAGAAGTTGTCAAACTTGTTAATTTACAACACAAAATACATGCATTTCTATCGAGGATCTACTACAGTGATTGTCACTTCATTTATGGAACACGATCCTTTCTCCGTGGTAGATGAGTGTTCACCCTTAAGAGTTCTTTTCAAAATAAGAGCTGGTTGGTTTGGTGTAGGCATCTTTGTTTCTTCCCCCAACATGGAAACAACACTAGACATGGTTGGTCTATCTGATGCACTTTCTTGCACACACAATAGCCCAACATGGATGCACTTCAAAACTTCATTAGCAGGAAAGGAATCACCCATTGATGAATCAACTATCTCCAATGCTCGACCTTCTTTCCACAACTCCCACACCTAAAATTTTCATACACGTCAAGGAAAGGGAACTAAAAATGTTTCTACAAGAAGAATGTAAATAAACAAATAGACTTACGTGCTGTGTTAAACTTATTGAAGGATCTTCATTAAAATATAGTACGGTATTCTTCTTTCCACTAATGATCTCCAATAACAAAACTCCAAAACTAAATACATCCGATTTTATCGAGAAAAGCCCTTGCATTGCGTATTCTGGCGACATATAACCACTGCATGTCATATTTTTTTCACAATAAGAAAGCTAGTTGATTAAGCCATAGAAGTAGCATAATATTTTCAGTATAATATTTACCAATATAAATTTTACTTGGTCTAAAGAAAAAAGAAATTTACTTTGGCCTAAAATGAGAAAGGAAAAACTTACTATGTCCCAACTACTTTATTTGTATTAGCTTGAATTTGATCTCCTCCAAAAATTCTCGCCATGCCGAAGTCTGAAATTTTGGGGTTCATGTCTTCGTCTAACAGCACATTGCTTGCTTTTAAATCTCTATGTATAATTCTCAACCTTGAGTCTTGATGAAGATATAGAACACCTCGAGCAATTCCAATTATGATTTCAAATCGTTTTTTCCATCCAAGCAATACCCTTTTACTTTCATCTATCCACAATAGTTGAAGCAAATTATTCTAATTAAATTGAATTCAAACAAATGGCTAGAAAGAAAAACAAAAAAAAAAAGACAACGTTCAGGTGAAATTTAGTGAAGCATACCGAAAATGAAAGAGTCCAAGCTTTTGTTGGGCATGTACTCGTAGATTAATATTTTTTCATCTTCCTGAGCACAGCAAGCTAGAAGCCTAACCAAATTTCTATGTTGAAGTTTGGCAATGAGTAGAACTTCATTTTTGAACTCTTCTGTCCCTTGCCCTGAATTCTTCGATAGTCTCTTCACAGCTATCTCCTTCTCGTTGAATAGCCGACCCTAGAAATTTAGATGAAACCAGTCAATCAATAATCGATCTTATCGTTACAAATAAATAGTCGAGCTTAGAGTTTATTTTAACCTAATTTCATGAGAGAGTATATTTGATGATGAATGGGAAGAGAAGTCACCTTATACACAGCACCAAAACCTCCTTCTCCAAGCTTGTTATTGGGAGAGAAATTGTCAGTGGCAGCTACAACAACATCTAGTTCAATAAATGGTAATTCTGGAGTCATTCCATTGTCTTCAAGTTCATTTCCTGAAGAAGTTGCGAAATCAAAAAAGAGCAAGCTATGGCGCTTCTGCCGCCGCCTCTCACTTGCTGCAGATCATCATCAAATATTGTTTAATAGTAGGCACTGGTGAAACTGCTAATATGATAATGGAGAAGAAGTTTTTTTTTTCTTTTCTTTTCTTTTCTTTTCTATTACCTTTTCTCTTTTTCAGCAAGTAGTAGGCAGACCAAGCAGACAGAAGCACACCCACAATAAGAGCCATCGAAAATATTACCTTGTTCCTCCTATTGTGAAGATATCCTTTATCTTTTCGTGCATGTGCAGCTACACATAAAACCATCTTCATCAACTCTTACATAGTTAGAAGCCAAAAATTCATTTCGTATGTAAAAGCTTAGCAATAGAAGATTGAGAAGTGATATACAGACCTAGCTCCACAGCATCCACACGTAGGTAGAAATCTTGGCCACCGTCAGAGAAGTATCTGATATCCATCAAGCTCCCAAACCAAGAAAGGCAACCACTACCTTCACCGGTTATATTTGCAGTGGAAAACGCCGTGCAAGAGCAGTTCTTCAAGCAGCCTTGTTCGCATTCCTTGAGACTCAAATTCATGTCAACAAGGGCCATGGATGTGTCTGGAAGCTTCATGCGTTTCAACTTCAAGAACCCATCTCCTTTGCCACACTCAAGACTTCTCTGCCTCACACACCCATCCTGCCATTCTCTTAGGTACCAATTTGTTGGAGACTTCGGTTGGAAAGATGGTAGACATGAACACTCCACCGTGTTCTCCATACTACAGGTCCCGTAGGGCCCACAATGTCCGTATTCATCACATCTATCGACTGGAGCCGAATAGAATGTGTTCCATTGATGGTTCATCGCGATCCACGTCTTCCGCTGCATTGCACCGGAGTAATCCACCACCACAGTGGTGAAGATGGATGAATTATAGGGCGTGTAGATCATGTAGAGCTCGTCGGTGGTCTCAACGAAATCATACCTGAAGATGTAGTTCTGAGTCATCTGTGGGACCCCACTGAGTTGACGACCGTTCCACGGACCGGATCGCCAGAACGGTTCTGACCGTTTCTTCAGGAAGAATTGAGGAGATCCACGTGGGTCGATGCCAAACGAGTAAATTCCTTGGCTTGGGTCATCTTGGGACTTCCAAGATGTCAGAATCCGATTCAAACCAGTAGTTCGGTCCAAGCCGAGTTTTAGACCTGGAAGCCACATATGTGTTGGATGGTCGAAACTTTGCCATAGGATTCTACTTGTGTTGCCACCACCGACTCCGTCGTATAAAACTAGGTTTCCGGTGTTAAGGAGCCGAAGAAAGGTGGTGTTGATAGCTAAGGAAACATTGGTAGACCAGAGAGAACGTCTCTGATCTCTACTAGAAGAGACTATGAGATTCCCATCAAAGGCCAAGGAAAGAATTCCAGAGAAATCATTTAGTGGTTTGTCTCTATTAGCAACCCAAACCACAGTGATTTCAGGAATTTTGTTGTACCAAATTCCAACGTACCTGTAAGGAGAAGTGCCTGGGCTGAAGAAGCCCAAGGCAAAACTGCTTCCAGTAGAAACAAGGACTTTGCCATCAGTAATGGATTCAGTGGGGTTTAATGTGTCTGCAGCTGAAGAGATGGTGACGATGACGAAGGCGTAGAACTGGCAAAGGAGAAAGCACACCCTTCTGACAGAAAACATCAAAGCTAATAAGTTTTTTTAATTGCTATGGCATGCATAGTTTGTCTTCACTCTTCATGACTTCAGCCAGAAATACAAGATGTGTCGATGGGAAAAAATTCCTATCCACACACATGTGGTTGGAAATAATTCCAATTTACACATTTAGTCGTATGCGTGCATGGTTTGCTTGACTTCACCCATAAATGACAAGATGTGTGGATTGGAAAAAATTCCTATCCACACATATGGTGGTTGGAAATAATTTCAATTCACACATCTAGTCGTATGACACATATCCATTCAAAATTAGAATCCTCCTTTCGCGGTAAATGTAAAACATCAAACTATTTAAATTTACGTTCTTTTTCTTTTTTCAAATTTATTGTTTCCTATCTTTCCAAACATTGCCAAAGATGATTCTTCTTCTATGTACACTCTCTTTCTCGGGAGGCCTTTCTCTAATCTTTGTTAGGGATTTCGAACGAAAGCCATCGTCTGAAAAATCTGCAAGAGTGTTAAGTGTATGAGTGTATCCCCTGCAAAACAGAGGGAACAGCACGAAAGCCACTTAAAACTGACGATAGAAGGAGCATGAGTTACATGCTGCAACCCTCAACTGTTGTGTTGTCGTAAACATAAATCATGTCGTTGTCTTGTTCTTCTTTTACGTGTAACTCCTTTCTTTTTTCTTTTCTTTCAGGGGCTTTCCTGATTTGAAATCAATGGAAGATTCGTGGCAAGTGGACTGGTAGATGCAGCAGCAAACCTTGGCCTACGATGCCCAGTTCATATCTTTCTCCAAATCCTCTATTTAATCCTTCCACCCACTTCCACGGTTCCACCTACCTCCGACGAAATTTATTACTATCTCTCTTTGAATGGCCTTTTTAAGGCTACGTTGCAACTGGCAACTCCATATCTTTCTCCAAATCCTCTATTTAATCCCTCCACCCACCTCAGACGAAATTTATTACCCATCTCTCTCTTTGAATGGCCTTCTTCAGGCTACGTTGCAACTCCCTAACTCACATCAATTTTCTTTTATAGCTTTTTGTCTTCTTCTCCATGTCTTTTTCTGGACTTTCTTCATTCTTCCATTCATTTCTTTCGTTCACTTTGAAGCAACATCCAGTACAACAATTAGTAGCAAAAGCCCAAAAACCGTAACAAATAGTTTAACCCAACAGTAACTTCCCGTCATTTAAAAAGCCGTCTTAAAGGTATGCAACCCGTTTACCAAAAAAAACAAAGGTATGCAACCCAAGAACCGTAGTAAATAATGCAACGGAGATTGGTGAGTGGCAACTCTATTTTCTTTAACCACCGTAATTGGTTACCATGGCAAATACTCAGTTATATATTATGGGACCGTGACTTTGTTTTTCGCTACGAAAATTTCCTACAGTCACAAATAGTTTTTTTATTTTTATTTTTTTACTTTTTATAAATCATTATATAGGTAAAATCTGAAACAACATTCTCCATTTCATATCCTCTCTTTCTCTTTCTCTCCCCTAGACCTGGTAAGAATGAGTTGCAATCTGATGAGACATGTAATAGCATTCATAAATCTTAAAACGGTTTGGTGCATCCAATCTTACTACATAATTCATTGTCAAATACTTTGTCATAGTGGCCTACATTCTTGCCCCATCTTTGTGCTTTTGCAATGCTTATGGCAACATACATGAACATGGCTTACAATTACGGGAAAGTGGCACTCTTAAAATAAGAAACCCCACAAGGATGCTCAATATGCTTGTCTCAGTTTTTAAAGATATTGAATTCACAATCCATCGTGATAGAAAATTGACTTTGGTTCTGAAGGCATTCACTTGTTTCAGTCTCCACTTGCCAACTTCTCTCATCAACTTCAAAAGCCTTCCGAGCTTGTTTCAGTTCTTCATGCATGGTGAGTAGCTCTGTACAGCGATTAAGTTTTGGTAAATCCTGCAATTTGAAATTGTCAAAGGTGTCTTACCATTGCATTAGAAAACAGAGCAAACATAGTATAAAATGGGCAAACAAAAGAAGATCAGCCAAATAGGCTCCAGAACAGAGAGAAGATATTGAACTTAGAGAGGTAAAGTAGAAAGATCACCTGAAGACTACAGTGGAGTTTAATGAAACAATCTCCTTTGCCTTGGCCAAGGCCATTTGAATATCAGGTTTAGCAAGAGATCCAGCTTCAGTAAGGGCACAAGTTTACCCTCCCGGTGCATTGACATAGTCACTGCAACCTGCAAAAATCAGAAATCAAATATCAATTCGTTGATATGAATCTCTTAGGTTACGCTTGGCTGAACGCTCCACTTGGAAGAAAATTTGATTATTTTGGTTTGTCTTAGCATCAGAATGCAAATCATATCAACAGAAAGTGGATGCCATTCATCACTGGAATCTCAAAGAACCAGAAGGAAAATTGAGAAGTGAAATGGGTCATACCATCGCAGCCTCCAATGTGATTTCCGGCAACAAACACGTTAGGGATAGTCTTTTGTCCTGTCCACTCAAAGAGTGCAGATTGAATATCACTTCCATCGCCTTCATGGGAGAGGGAAACAATTATAAGAACAGAAAAATTCAATAGAAGGAAATCAAACAAATACTGACATTGACTTGTGTAAATGTTTCTGAACATCAAGATAGAAATCAATTCTTTCCACACCTCAAAGCAATAGATGAAAAAAATATAAGTTTTAACAAATTGTTTTATTATGGCAAACCTGAAAAGATTCAAATGTATCCTCACCTGAGTATGAGAAACAAAAAGAAGACAAACATACTATTTGGTAGTTGAAAAAAGACTACATTAGAATACATTCTGTTTGTAGTGCTGGTTGAACCCATAGAATACTCACTTTCCAAATTCAGTTCAATGAGCTTGTAAGTTGCTTTTAGCTCTGACAGCAACTGCTTGACCCTCTTGCTATAAGGGCAATGGGTCTTGCTGCACATGTTACAAAGAGAATGGAATAAGAAACTCTGAGACTTCCATTTGAAACTCTGCAGTAAATCAAAGAAGAAATATCTAACACACAAGATAGCAGGCAAGGACACAAAAGGCTTCATTTGGGAAAGTAGATTAATATCTAGAAAGTTAATATCCAAGGAGAAGATACATTTTCTTAGCCAAAATTCAAAGTGAAAAAGGAGCTGTTACACAGTCAGGCAATGGTGGGCGGTCGGTAGAGAAGTAACAACTAGAAGAAGACTTTTAAGAAGCTAGGGTGACTGCTAAGGGGGTGTAAGTTTTCAAATCGCAACATACAAAGCTAGGGTGACTGCTAAGGGGGTGTAAGCTTTCAAATCGCAACATACAAACATTTCATGTTTACTCAACTGGATTCATCAATTTGAAGCAAACCCAAATCCAAAAACTTGTAATACATTGGAAAGAGAAGATGTTCTCAAGCCTATGCTTTGCTTGTTCAAATGCTAACACCTCAAAAATATGGTTTCAGAGAGAAATCTCAGGAACCGTACTCCCATTGGATTATCTAGTAAAAGAAAGATCATTCTAATGAATCCTTTCCCTCTATCCAATCAAAGAAACACAAGTGATAGTTATAGGACTTACCAAAATGTAGAGATAGAGCTAAAGAAAGAAGTATCAAATGGAAACCCAATATGATGAATAAAAGAGAGAAGAGAGAGGTGGGGAGCAAATCAACAAAAACAGTAGTAGGAAAATCCTCCACTACTTAAGTGTTGCATTGGATAACTCATTATATACAAGTGTTTTTCATTACAAAAATTCTGAATATCATTACAGTAGATCAAAGCAACAAACCCTTCAAGTTGAGCTTCCCAATTGCTCCTCCAGTTCATCTTCTTCTCCAAGTCCTAAAAACAATAATGTATCTTTGAAGGCAGAAGGAAACAAAAAACCAGAGATATTTTATTCTTGTCTTCCATATTCTGGCATCACAACACTTTAGATGATTAATCCTTTGCAGCCCCTCCCCCGCCCACACCCTTTTTGTCTTTGACAATACCATTTTTTGTACAAGGACAAATAAATGAACACATCACAAGGAAATTGTGGAATAAGGATTTGCTGTCAGTTTTTTTTTTTTTTTGGGTGTATAGATTTTGTATGCTTCTAAGACTTGTTTTATAGAACAAGTAATAAAAAATAAAAATAAGTATTCCTTGATTACCATTGCCAATAACCTGAATCAGATTCAGGGGCAAACGCACATACAAAGAACCAGCAAACCATTAAGCTTGAACTGCCAACTATAAAGGATTTCTACTGTATTGTGGAGTCCTGCATTCTAAAAATGACAAACTCATCCAACTGTACACTTCTTAATTAGTCTGAATTCTCAAACCCCATATCCTTAGAAAATTGAAAAGTTCAGTCAGCTGGCACAAAGGAAATCAACCCAGGAAAATAGAGGAAAAACAATTTTCTACCCCTGATAAGGAAACAAACTGATTTAAGTATTTTGTTGTGAAAATGTGCTCTTAGCTCTCTGGTTTGCTCTTGATTCGGGTCTGGTTCCTGAGACCAAAACAAGAGTGAGAGTGGGCAGCCACTGAGGACAGGAAGCCACCTCCAATGATTAAGATCAGTTCAGGTAGGAAAACGAGAAACTCCCCTTGAGGAATAAATGCCCAGGGGAATGAAGAAGAGAATGTTCTCCAGGAGTTAATGCAGGAGAATAATGGCTGGAGTATTCAAGTCTTCTTACTGTTACTCATGTGTAGTAAGGTTATTTATGAAGCTGGTCCATACCTAAACTGATGGTTGATCCACCGTAGCCTTACGATGAGGATGACTTAGATGAATGGTGGAGATGGCTTCTTGACAAGGCTTGAACAGCAAGTTGATACGCATGGTTCCCCAGATAGCTGGTGATCCCTTAGGCGAATCAAGAGATCAGCGCTAAGTTGATCTTTTGATGTGATGTCATTCCTCAGTTGGGGGGACAAAACGGTAGTACGCAATACCCGAGGCAGGCTTGGGGCGAATAAGAAGCTTCTGGTCTATCTATGCACATTTAATGAACATTAAATGCCCTGAGAATCATTAAATGCTCATTGCTGGCAAGGAAGTTTCTCATTTGTCCAAAGCTTGCCTCAAGTATTGCATCTCATTGTCCCCCCAACTGTGGGCTGGTGTCACATCAAGATCAATCTGACGCTAACCTCTTGATTCACCAACAAAGTCTCCAACTGATGTGAAGATCATACAATCTAGCTTGCGGAGCAAGCCTCTCCAATAAGTCATCTCCACCCTCCATTTCATCAGATAAGCATCTAAGGGATGTGAAGTGTCCACAATCTCTTTAGGTATGGACCAGCTATATAACCCATCATTATGCCTGAACAACAGTGAGACTTGAACATCCCAACCATTATTCTCTTGCATTTTACTCTTGAAGAACATTATCTTCTTCATCTCCTTGAGCATTTATTCCTCAAAAGGAGTCTCTGATTTTCTTACTTGAACTGACTTAATCATTTGAGATGGCTTCCCGTCCCCAAAGGCGGGTCACTCTCACCATTGTTTTGGTCTCAGGAGCCAAATCCGGATCAGGAAAGAACTAGGGAGCTCAATGCACATTTTTACCACAACACCTCCAAATCAGAAGTCAACTAAAATCTCTTATAGTTTAAAGGAGTTTTTATCTCATAGTTCCGTTGGTGATTGAAAAGCCACAACTAATCAAGACAAATCCTTTACCAACAAACCAGCATTAACATCCACTTTCATTGACTAGGTAAACTTTATAGAAAACAAAAAAAACTGATTCTTTACATCAAATGTGAATATTAGCCCAAATATGACACCCTATAAGTAGGGGTGTCAACGGTGCGGTTTGGGGCGGTTTCGGGCTGGGCCTAACGGTTTCGAACTGAAAAACACCTAGCCCAAACACGGCCCATTAGCAAAATAACGGTTTCGGGCCAGTTTCGGTTTGGTGCGGTTTGGGTTCGGGCTAACTAACGGTTTCGCTAATGATTTAGATTCGGGTTAACTAACGGTTTATGGTGTGTAAGAAAAAGAACAAGAAGAAACAATTAAGCATCCTACAACAAAAGCAAAAATTATATAGAAAGCAAAGTTGCTATTGGTCAATTTCCATTAAAAAAAAACCCACCCATTCTATAGAAATCAAGAACCTAGATATTAAGTAGTAAAACAACTATTTGATCTTCGAATTCATGCTTAATTTTTTTAATTGTCTATACCAACTACCTAATGGTAATATAATGATTCAAATACTATTTAATAAAATTACAAAACGGGTTGCGGTTCGGTTTCGGGTTGGTGCAGGCTCCACAACCCTAAGCCCAATTACGGCCCATTAAGGTTCGGTTTGGGCCGGTTCTGGCTATAACGGGCCAGTGCCGTTCGGTTTTAACGGTTCGGGCTATAAATTGACACCCCTACCTATAAGGCTATAAACTTTAAGCAAAAGCAAATGTAAATCTTTCTCTACTTAGAAGGAACCAAATGTAGCTAGAGTAGTAAATCGGTGACAAGATAACTATCAAAAAGATCAATTCAGTGATCAATCAATTAGCATCCCAGGGAAATCAAATAGACAGTATCTCATTAGAAGCCAAAGAGGTATATTCTGTATTTTTCCAAAGCTCATGAGTCACCTGTAAAGTGTTGCCCGTAGATTTATCTTCATGTGGTCACTGCCTATATCACTGAGCTATGAACCAGAAACGTGACTGTTAGTTCCATCTAGAGCAAAGGTGAGTGCAAATCATCCAAGTGTAAGCTTGTAGATGTACAGTGTACCTGCCAAATTGTAGTTGTTTTACTCAGAGTAGTGGCAGATGAAATCAATATAGCAACAAGGTAAAGAGACTGTAAACTGAACCCAGGGACATACGTTGAGTCAAACAGATCAATCCCTATTAAGCGTGATAAGATGATTTTTCATCATTTCCCTAATTGTCTCTAATTTGAGTTCTTTCCATATTATTTGCTCCTCTCATTTGAATTCTTTCCATTCGTCATTCCTTCCATTTTGATTCTTTCCATATTATTATTTGCTCCTCTCATTTGAATTCTTTCCATTCATCATTCTTTCCATTTGGATTCTTTCCATACCATCTCATCCTTCCATTTCATCAATATCCTAATTTGGTTTGATTGGTTTCTCTATTAAATCATTCCCAAGTATTGTATTTCCATACAAACATTTTCATGTATTGTATTTCCATGTTTTACATCTTTCTTTTATTGTTCATAGTTACCTAAATATGGGATGAATACTGAATATATATTTGAAGTTCTCTTATATGAAATTATTCAACCATTGTTCCTCTCATTTTTCCTATTAGGCGTGATAAGGATGATTTTTCACTTAATTGAAAGGAGGCAATGGATAGTGAAATTGCAGTTCTTGACCTTAACAAGACTTGGTCTCTTGTATCTTTACCCCCAAACAAGAAACACATAGGTTGTAAATGGGTTTAGAAAATTAAACGGCATTCAAATGGGTCAATTGAGCGTTATAAAGTTCGTTTAGTGGCAAAGGGTTATACTCAAATTGAGGGGGTTGATTTCCAGGAGACATTTGCCCCAGTTGCTAAGTTGATTACTGGTCGAACACTTCTTGCCATTGCTACCATCAAAGGATAATCCTTGCATCAATTGGACGTCAACAACGCCTTTCTCCATGAAGAGGTATATATGACACTTCCGCCTGGTTATCATCGAAAGGGGGAGAAATTGGTTTGTCACTTGCACAAATCATTATATGGACTTAAGTGGGCATCCCATAATTGGTTTTCCAAGCTTTTTGGTGCCCTTATTGATCTTAGGTATTCACAATCTAAAGTAAATTACTCTCTATTTTCTTTACTTACAAAGTCTTCATCTACCTTTGTACTTATTGCTGGGTCTAACACAAATGTGATTTCCAACTTAAAATCACTTCTTCAGCAACGTTTTCAAATTAAAGATCTTGGTTTGCTTAAACATTTCCTTGGTCTTGAGGTGGCACGTTCCAAGAAAAGTATTTTCATCAACCAACGACAATACACATTGGACATCTTAACTGATGTTGATTTCACAGATTCTAATCCAACTCAATTTCCAATGGAACAACACCTCAAGTTGACTACTTCTGATGGTGAGCCCTTACCTGATCCAACACCATACAATCAGTTATTGGGCCGATTTATTTAACTCACAATTACTCGTCCAGATATTGTTCACATTGTGAATGTTCTTAGTCAATTCATGCATGAGCCTCGCAAACCTCATATGGTTGCTACTAATCGTTTATTACGATACCTCCATGGAACTCCAGGACAAATGATTCTTTTATCTACTAATAGTGAATTAATCTCTTCATGCTTATTATGACTCAGATTGGGCAAATAGCCCTATGACTTGGCGATCTACCACTGGCTATTGTGTATTCCTTGGTTCCAGCCCTTTATCTTGGAAATCTAAAAAAAAACTAGTATGTCCCGTTCATCTATTGAGGCTGAATATTGTGCTATGGCTATCACCACTTGTGAATTCATGTGGTTAGTTGTCATGGTCCCTCAATCAATACCTTTATTTTGTGACAATTAAGTTGCTTTACATATTGTTGTGAACCCATTCTTTCACGAGCGCACCAAGCACATCGAGATTGATTGTCATGTGGTACGCGATCAGGTTCGACATGGTCTTATTCAACCCACCTCCACCATTAGTGCTACCCAAGTTGTTGACATTTTCACCAAGGCCCTTGGAAAAGATTTGCTTCTCAGTCATAGAGGCAAGTTGGGTGTTATTGACATTCACTCTCCAACTTGAGGGGGAGTATTAGGCGTGATAAGGATGATTTTTCATCATTTCCCTAATTGTCTCTAATTTGAATTCTTTCCATATTATTTGCTCCTCTCATTTGAATTCTTTCCATTCATCATTTTTGGATTCTTTCCATACCATCTCATCCTTCCATTTCTATCATTATCCTAATTTGGCTTGATTGGTTTCTCTATTAAATCCTTTCCATACATTGTATTTCCATGTTTTATATCTTTCTTTTATTGTTCATAGTTACCTAATAACATGGGTTGTATGCTGTATATTTGAAGTTATCTTATATGAAATTACTCAACCATTTTTCCTATTGAGGGAATATATTGGAAAAAATTATCCATAGGCGTACCTTACCTGAATCAAACCATATCAGTCTGATACAGTTGTGTAACCTCCATTAGCTTGCTGTTCTCTTGGAGCTCCTTCAAAAGTAATTCCGATGAAGAAGGAAAACAGAGTCGGAAACAGATTCCTAGATTCCTTCTCAAATCCTGAGCTTCCTTTTCCTACCATTTAATCGTTGAAGAGGCGAATTACATCCTCGAGCAAGGAAACCTTGAATATAAATAGATATACAAAAACAAAAAGCTCGATAAAACTTCAAATTCGGAAGGAACAACGTATTAAGAATTGGTCAAGCAAAGTCAATGATTAACGTTTATGATTCATGGAATTCCAAGAGATAATAGGAACATGCCTGTGCTTGTTTCGGCACTGAAACTGAACCATCGTTCTTGGGAGAAGAATTTGCACCAGAAACGAACCCAATCTTCCGAGTGGGAGAGCGGAAAATCAAGAAGTTGCCGTTTCTTCTCCATTGAGGAACCAAAAGTCGAAGCGACGGAGTGAGAGAGAACATTATAAGATAACATATGAAATCGGGAAATTGAGCCTTCCACACAGCGAATGAAAATTTCAAGCAGGAACACAGATTGCTGCCAGAGAATATAGAACCCTTGACTTCAAGTTCTTCCACTCCGCCTCAACCTCACAAGCGAATACAGAACCTAGAAAAAGCCATAGAGATCTTTAGCAATGACTGTCAAGGGTTTGAATACGAAGAAGAAGAAAGACGAAAGAGTAACCGCTGGTTACCTAATAATATTATTCTCCGCTGCAATCACCGATGGAAGATGAGCACCAAGACGTAAGCTTGGTAATCTTATACCACTTAAAATCTGCGATTTGGGGTCTTCTCAGCTTTGTGGGAGTCTAAATCAACACTTACACTACGGTTATTAAGGACCGTAACAAAAGGGATTACTTGAATAGTTGCCACGGAAAATAGATACCCGCATAGGTTTTTAAGTATACGGTATTTTTTTTTTTTAGAGTCGAACCCAACACCTCTCCACTGAGAAGTATGGATCTTTATCACTCAACCAACCCTGCATTTACACATAAGGTATTCATATGAGTGGTATTCATATGAGTTTTTTTGTTAAATCATATGACTATTTACAGTAAAAGATTACCGTAACATATGGTTTAATTGTTATTATCCCATTCATCTCGTAGTGAGTCAATCATAGAACACTTTTTGCCACCGTAATAAATAACCATAACATATAGTATAATTGTTACTCTTACTTCATAAGACCTGTAATTTCAAACCATCACATGACCTTTTACTATGGTAATAAATAACCGTAGCATATAGTCTATTGTATAGACACTTTTTGCCACGACACTATGTAGTCGTAGCATATAGTCTAGTTGTTACTCATTTGCACCATTCCATCTCATATTCATATGAGCAAGGTTTAAAGTATCCCACGATACCATACGATACTAGCTGATACATATTCATATTTGACCCAAGTGATACGATACATCTCAATACGTCTCTCTATTGAACTATGCTAAAATACATTAGCCAAAGCGATACAATACTCGATACGGGACGATGTGTCTCTTAAAATCACTTAATCGATACGATACCGATACTTTAAACCTTGCATGTGAGCATTACCACGGTAAAAAAATTCTTGTAGCATATAGTCCAACAACCACTACATGGTCTTTTACCACGATCAAAAGAAACCGTAGCATATAGTCTATCATATAATATTATTTGCCATAGTAATAAGTAATTATAGCATATAGTCTAATTGTTATTGTCTAGTAATATTCATTGTGGGAACTTGGAACTAACTATTTGCCACAATAAGTAACTACTGCAGAATATAGTTGGTCTGTTATTACGGAAACATATTCCGTATTATTCATTGTGTTTTTGCCACGACAATAAATAACCATAGCATATAGTCTAATTGTTATTGCCACGGTATCCCGTATCAATGGCAAAAGTTCCGTCGCAACTAACACTTTTTCTTGTAGTGTCTCTTCTTTCTCTCCTCCTCCTCTCCTCCATTATATTATGGGTCTTATAAGTTTCTATGGATGAGTCTCTCAAGCTCTTCTCACAGTGCGCGTGAACCATCTCCTCGAAGTGCTTCTCAATCTAGCCTTCTTGGCTATTCTCCCTCTGCAGGTCAAACAACCTCAAGTGAAGATGGAAGACGAAAGGATATAGCGGTATGGCATGTCGCAAGTGCTGGTGACAAACAGATGGAAGGCTCTATCTCGAAGCTCCTACCAAGCAAGACTAATCCCTGGGCATGCTTTGGTTATGCGATGGGATTTCCTAGACTTTTTGCAAATTTCATGGTGGAGCGTCTGATTTCAGCTTGGGGCTGCCAAGGGGCCACTTTCATTCTGGGCTATGGCAGAGGACATTTTGCCATAGAATTCGTCTCTGAAGATCATCACAACAAAGTTCTGTGTCTCAAGCACTGTGGTGGTTGACCATGCTATCCTACACTTCGCTCTAGACCCATTCCCACCGAACTATCGTCCTGGTGACCCTACACCCTCTATTGCCTTATGGTTGCAGTTACATGATATTCCTGATGCCTGCTATTCTAAGAATCGAGTGGCTGAAGCGGCTACCATTGTGGGCAAATTGATTGATATCCAACTTGATCTGAAAGTCTTGGGTCTTCCAAAGAATGCTGCTAAAACCAAAGTAATGGTCGGGCTAGACCAGCCTGTTGAAACAAAAGTCGCCATCCAAAACAGTAGAGGTGATGTTTTCTAATCAAAGTGCAAGTTTGAAGTGCGTTTGCTATGCACCAAATGTGGAAGGCTTACACATGCTGACTCTCACTGCACTAAGAAATAGATGCCTAATGGTTCTGTCAAATTGGACTTGCCCTTAGCGGGATTCTTTAAGAATGTGATGGTGCGTCCCCTCTTATTAAGATTATCGAAAAGCTTCTCTACTCGATGCTTGATGAAGCTCATGGCTATTCAAACTAGAAATTCTAATATTACTAATCATGACCTTAAGCAAAAAGAAGTGACAAAAGTCCATGCTTGTAACACCCAGCCCAAATCTAGCCCGGAAACCCGATCTGTTTTGGGTCAAGTAGGGTTTGTTTAATGTTGACTTTGAAGTTTGACCGTGATTTCAGTTTTTCTATCTTTGAAAATCTTAGGAAGATGTCTTTGTGGGCCATCTCAGTAGAAGATATGGTGTTTGACCCAAAACCCATGGATATTGATGATGGTGTTTCCTTATGGAAACCTTACTTGATTTGGTGTTGAACTATTTATTTGTGAAGAAGAACTTGGTTGATGGACCTAAAGCTTAGTTGGACCTGGTTTGAAGACTTCCCTCCATACTAGGTAAGTAGTACGATGTATTGAAAGAAGCCCATCCAAAAATATTGAAGTTAGGCCCATTAAATCCCTATTTTTGAACAAGCTGTCCAGGCAGTGGCATTTTGGTAAATATCTGTTTTGAAGGTTTTCAAAAGCTTTATTTCTTTTAATTTCGTGGTAAACTATTCCCACCATGTTTCTAAACCTCTAGATAGTGTGGGATCGATCTTTGAACTTCCTCTTTGGCAACCAATCAATCATCGGGGTCAATTTGGTCAGTTCGGTGAAACCCTAGTAACTCTTGAACTCTTTGTGCTATTTAAAAGGGGGAACTCCATGTGTTTCACTCTCAATCTGTTTCTAAGCCTTGGGAGAACGTGGGAATATCCCTAGAACCTCTCCTTCGAAGCCAAGGAAGATCCTCTAGTATCTGTTCAGGTTTCTTCAGCGGTTTCTCTTCTAAAAGGTTGATATTCAATTTGCTTCTTCTTTAATTCATTCTTTCTTCTCTACTTCTGAGTTTCTGATCATGAGAAGGGTATTACACTACTGTAATGACCTCTTCTTTAATTCTTTTAACCCTAAAGTGAATCCCCTAATTCACTCTATGATCTTGAAGCCATATGGCGATGATCCTTGAATTTGATTCCACCAAAGCTCTTAATGATACTTTCCCTAATTTCCTACCTATCTTTATTATTGTGGGGAAGGTCTCATATTATTACCATGACCTTCCCTTGTGTCCTCATGATTGAGGAGTAGATCCTTGTTTTTCTTTGGAACAATTGGCAACCCTTTTATTTTCTATTAATTCATTGGACTCTCCCCAAAACCTTTCTTGATTGTAAATTCTTTGCCCTAAGGGTGAATCTTTATTCTCCCTAGTCTTTTCGTGGGATACACGGATTCTTGTTAGTAAATCCCTAATTGTATGATTTGAATTTGTTTCCCTTCACTTTAATTGAGAACCTTATTTTCTCTCATTAGTAGACCCTTCATAATTCCATCCTTTATTTTGAAATACTAATGAGATATTCCTTTATCTATCTTGGGTTGTTTTTGTGAGAATTAATTATGGGTAACTCTCATGAGAGGTAACCAACTCTTATGAGAGGTAACCATATATGAAACCCTATTGTTCTTTTATCTGTTGGAAACTCCCCAACACCTTTTTCAGATTGTGCATTCGTTGTTTCTCTTTCCCTTGGGTGATATTTGTGTTAACCTAAACTTGATCACTATATTTTATTCATGATCCATGTTTAACCTAATTAGGATTTCTAATTATTCTTTCTTCGTTCTTGTTCTTGTTTGAGATCAGGAAGAAGATGATGCATTCTTGCAACCATCTATTCCATGATCTCATTCTATTCTTTGAGATCTATGATCATCATCATGATCTTAACCCTAGCCAAATAAATTCCTTGAAACCCTAACCCTTGAATGATCTTTCTGGAAACCTCTTGTAACCTTCCATGTGCGGGAAACCTCATGGGTAATGTTTCTGTTAACATAAACTAGATTTCCTATGATTTCTCGCTATTTTCTTGATAACAATCATTCCCTCTCTTTCCGTGATCATAACCTTTTCATGAGCCATATGTTATGATGAAACCCTAACCTCTTTGTTACAAACCTATTATGATTGATTTTTCGGACTATGATCTCCCCCATGTCTTCATTTGGGTTTGGTTGTACTTGGTCTTCAACCCCATGAGCAAAGCACCCTTGTATGACAAATTTCATGGGGGCGGTTACTAGTGGCGGTCGCTTAACCTAAGCGACCGGCCCAAGCGACCGCCCGGTCTGCTTTTGGGGATTTTGCCCTATTTTGCCCCCAGACTTCTATAAAAGGCAAACTCCGTCTCTTTAACGATTACTTTATTCGTTATTTCTTATTTGGGAGTTAAGACGGCTGCGGGGAAGATCCGAAAGAGTCTCTGGAGTACTGACAGTGGTTTGGAGGATCAGTTCTCTTCTTCTCTGGCTTTCTGGTGTGAGGTATTGAACTAACCCTTCGTTCTCTACTCTTTTATCTCCGTTAGTTTGGTTTTACCCTTTTTCCTCGTCACCGTGATTACCCCTTGGTTATTCTTTACCTTTTTTTTATCTCTGCGTGAGATGGAATAACCATAAACAGAACCACGCCTCGTGAGATGGAAAATTCAATAAAGGAGAGGGTTAGGGATAATCCACTGATGATAGGGGATTGCTTTCTCTTACCCTTTTGTCTTTGGGAGTGTTTAATTCGAGACTTAGGATGAGATTACTCGAAAACCGGATTGAAATCGAGTAATCAGAAGCCTGAGTTTCGGATTGAAGCTCATCGTTTTTGGGGCGGTCACTAGTGGCGGTCGCTTAACCTAAGCGACCGGCACAAGCGACCGGGTGGTAAACAAGTGACCAAATAGATTTCGGTTTTGATTCAATTTGGTTTATGTGACTTATACATTCTTGTAACCCTATGCCTAGGTGTTCTCTCGTTTCAAATAAAAGTCTTATAATAGTTTTTGGATTGCAAGTTAGAGGACTTCTACTAAATTACGGGTAAGGACATGCATTCTTATTTATATGCAATTACATATACATGATGTTTCGTTGTTCTATTTACTATTCTTTGATCATGTAACTTGCTGTAATTGTATAAAGCATGTGAATCTTATTGTACACTTGTTGTTTGTGGTATTCCTTGATGTACTTCATCTTTTATGATATTGCACAACTGTTCATGGTATGATAAAGAGTGTTGTAGTGTGATTGTGATGGAAGGGGTATTCCATTGGGATATCTTGGCTTGGGATATCGTAAGGTCAGGTGGAATGGGACACATGCCTGCTGATGTCTCCAAAGACTATCATGATTACTTGATGACATACTTAAGGAGTCTAGAATTGCATGGCTAGGTACCCCACATGCTATTACCCTTTCGGCAGGGGAATTGAAGCCGGGTGACCCGTGACAATGGTGACGTGACTATGTTTCATCCAACAGCGGTAACCAGTCCGTGCGGAGACTCAGTGGTCCACTATTGGTCATGTAATGGTAGGGTTGCATATGTTAGGGTTGGGCTCATGGACGTCCTAGGAACGGACCGGGTGTCGTGAGGAGTCATGAGAGCATCCGCCCCAATAATATGTGGATGACCATAGGGTTAAGGAGTGGAGTCCAACAGAGGTATCCAGTCCGTGAGGATTCTCACTCCTAGGTTGCGAAGGATACTGAACCGAGTTGGTTGGTGCCATAGGGGAAGTATCTGGACTTCATATAGTATGTTACCATTATGACCTTGCATTGGATTAGAAACCCCGACATGCGCCAGTACTCATTGCCAATGGTCGTGGTGAGAGAGTGTTGACTTAACCCCCAGCCATGGTTTGAGAGCCAGGTGTGGACTTACCCCTTTGCCCAGGATCCCTACAGAGGTAACCAGTCCTTGCCGGATCAGAGTGATGAGACTTACCCAGAGGAGGGCTGGTGTATATCTTAAAGCATGTCAGCCATTAGAGACTTGCATAGTTAGATCTTAGTAGCATTCATATTTCTGCATATCATCCATATCATTTCATATGTGCATTCGTGGATTGTGTTGACATATATATGAGAATTGCTTGTTCCTTACTGAGTTCGTCGGAACTCATTCCTTTCATTGTATGTATTATATAAATTGTACAGATGGTTGCACAATGTCGGAAGTTGGAGATGATTCGTATGAAAGAGCCTTCTCGTTTGAAGCTGAGGTGGCACAGACAGTGATACATGAACTTGCAGAGCATGAAGCCTCTTGAAGATGAAGACTATTTAGTTACTTATTTTGCTTCCGCTGAACTCGATATTACTTTTGATTCTTGATCTTCCTTCTTTGATTATTTCTTGGATATTTATCGGAGTATTTGGACTCCTGTAACCTGTTTATTAATTATTGCACTATTCTTGCTCTTGATTATCCGTATTTGTATTTATTATTATTGATAGACTAAAACCATGGATCCGCCCCGGGGGCCCCCCACGCCCGGGCGGGCGGGGGGGGAAGCGGGGCCGGGGGGGGGGGGGGGAAGAATGCTAATAAAAAAAAGGGTGGTGTGGTGTTTTTTTTTTTTTTTTAAATTTTTAAAAAGATAATGGTTTTTTTTTTTTTTTTTTTTTTTTTTTATTGAGGGGGGTGCATTTTTTTTTTTACAAACGTGCCAAATTTTTAAAAAAAAAATGGGGGGGGTTTTTTTTTTGGAGGGGGGGGGGGTGTTGCTTGCTAGAATCAAAATGGGGTGCTGGAAAAAGACTACTTGTCCCAAGCTTAGACTGTGAATATTTACCATGTCCACTGTTGCCACTCTAAAGTTCATGGTGTTGGCCGTGGGAATGAAAAATCTGTAACTTCTGAGGAGGCCTCTGGTGCCAACAGCTAGGAGCAAGGTTTGGAGCACCCACCGTATAAACGAAAGAAGCCATGTAGCTCCTTTCTCCAACCTCTGGATCCTATGGAATCTTTCACATCTTTTGTTGATTCTCTAGCATTGAATTCCCCTAATTGGGATCTTCATCTCTCCCAAATGAGGGATAACATTCTTAACAAAATCAACAATCGAAATAGTCCGGCCATCCTATCCACATTCCAGACTCCTGCCACAGATCAACCATTGATGGAAAATCAGGTGACCCCTATATCTTACTTCTTGTCCTTTCTCGACTTCATTGCATTTAGTATTTTTGCTTTTCTTTCCTTTTGTCGTGTGTGGTTTGGTAGACTTTTCAAATATTCATTCTGATTTTCTTTCCTACTGATCTTTTATACTGCTAACATTGAATGTGTTTGTCTCTTGTGCTACTTTCATCAAGTTAATACTAGCTTTTTATGCAAATATACAATGCTAATATAGACCCCCATCCCCTAAAACACATAGAAGAAGACAACTTTTGCATGGCAAGATCATTTGGAATTGCATTAATTATGTATCTTGAACCCAGCATCTAGTGGTTCAGTTTTTACAGCACAACTTAGCTGGCTTGATACACCCATTGAGTTTCATGGTGATAGCATACATGTGGGAAGAAAGTAGGAAATTTGTACTCTTTTATTCAGCAGACAATACGTACAACGCTCTAAACTTGAACTACAGAAGAAATTATTAAAAGAAGAAGACAAGCATGTGTCAAGACTAGAGTTCTATTCAATTTATCCTGACAATGAAGAACTTTGATAATGCAAAGACACAAAAACCATTAATACTTTTTGAGGACATGGAGTGTTTATGAAATATGTTCTTTCAATCATTAACCCATAGCCATACCCCACATCTGTCCGTATCTCCACCCGTGCCAACACTAAACATCTACTTGACCCAGCTCAATCCCTCCAACTTCAATTATTGAACCATCATATTATAAAAGAAGAATAAGAGAATCACCTCAGCAGTCAAACAGTTCATAACTCCAAGTAAAGCTTATATAGATCCTCTCCAACAATGAAGAAGGTGAGAGGAAGACACTGAGTCCTTCTCTTCCTCTTATAAGAATAGATAGATTTTCTACTTATTCTCCACAAGAAAAATTACTATAACAAATTCTAACATCATTCTCTGTAGAACACTCCTCCCCCCCTAACATCAATTCCAAAGACAGTAAAGATGCGAGTTACGAGTCTACCGTAGGGGAAAGCATGATTGTGTACCAATAAAGCATATTACATCATGCGAAGAATGATGTAGGACAGGTTTAGAGGCCTCATAGTATAAACACAATGGGTCACATAAGCTTCAAAAGAATTCAAGCTTTCACCGTGACCCCTACGGGGGACAATGTTGTGTTGGATGATGTAGACAATGGTGTGGGGAATAGGTTTCAGCTGCTTTATCTTGATGCGGGTGTCATCCGTATAGTTTACCATTATATCCCTATACGTGGCATCCACATCAATCAAGTGCTTAAACTTCTTTCTAGGCTTCCAAAAAAATACAAGGACCCACAACTGAAACTTCAAGCATAGAAGCTTGGACATGAATATCTAACTCAATACAGATTCCTTTAATATTAGAGATGGCTTTTAAGTTTTCCCACTCCCCAATGAAAGACATGTTTGGATAAAAAAACCTAGCTAGGTAACGATAACACTTGCTATTTAATCGACTCATGCTTCCCTCAATGGAAAGCTTCACCCAACAAGTTAGATTAAAGACAAACATTTCCATAGACATATTTTGCAAGCAACCGAGAATCCATTTGTAACTACTTGTCTGTATATTAACTTAATAACCAAGAACATGTTCCAAGAGAGGAAAACCAAAGGAATTGGAACTAATTGACATGTAACTAAGTATACCCTAAAACCTATCCCATTTGAAAAAAACTAAACAAGAGCACAACAACCTTCAGCCTTACAAAGTCTTGCCAAACAATCTCAAAATATAATAATATATAATTGGAGATGGAAAAACTATCAAAGGAAAAAGCAGGCAAGAGCACAACCAATAAAACAGAACAGCTAGTACTACGAGCACCAGTATTACTATTTAGTTTTCTGGCATCTGCCCTTGTGAGAAGCATGAAACAAAACAAATATGATAAAACATTTATTTTTCAATTACAAAATAGAAACAAAAAAAACCCACCAATGTAACTAAGTGATTAGGCCAAAATGTGAACCTTAATAATAGAAAGGGTCTCAGGAATCAAAAGACTGGACTTAATGGTGTACGCTAAATGGTTGAAAATATTCTGTGGTGACTAGAAGTTCAAAACTGGAGCTTAACATTAGTCACTATATGGTTGTATTCAATTCTCAGATAAATCTAAAAGTTTAAAACCAGCAACTTTCTTGTACACTATTATATCAAAGCCAATGTATTGCCAACCTTAGTTATGTCAATATAACTCCTGATTTGCTGGTGATCATATCTTAGCTTCTAAGCCAGTGAGAAACCCCAAAGAGAATAATCAGTACAAACTGGAAAAGATCACCAAAAGTCTTCAACCAAGACCCTTCAAACAGAAAATACAGATAATCTAATGCCTCCCTTCCCCATCCTTGAAGAGTAGGTAAGATCCAAAACATCACCTTTCAATATGAAGGTAATCTCATAGCAGACCTATATGGTAGCATCTCAATGACCAGTATACAAAAAAACTCAATCATGTACTACAACATACCAACACAAGTCTTTGCTAGAATAAATACACGAAGATACAACTTGATGGGAAAACCGTTCCCAACAACTTCATAAGTTTAAGAAGATAATCAAATAAAACTCAGAGGAGCTAGTCCACATTGCATGATATAATACTTAGCAAGAGATACGTGTATATTTAGAATGTCATTTCCCTTGCAACCAAACAAAGCCTAAAAAGGAGAAACAATATTCCTAAGAACAAGAAAGCTAAAGCCTGATGCTCTTCTGGAAGGACGAAAGGACTGCAACTTACATTAAGCAAACTGATGAGATCAAAAGGAAACAAAGCAAAAGGTAAATTGTAGGAACAAAGGAATTTAGTCTAACAAAATTCAACAGATTAGGCGACAATGATTTCAACCCTATGGCAAAAATCGACACCTCAGACGACGGTAATTTCAACGTTACCTGAACTCGTATTCTTCTTCGATCTTCTTCTTCCTATTCTGCTCAGAGCTTCTTGGTTCTGATCTGAAATGATTGAAATGAGAGCACTCCCTCAACACGTATTCTTCTTCAATCGATTCCTTTCTTCAAGCTTTTTCTTCTTCTTCTACTCAGACCTCCCAAAATTGATTTTGTTATAGATTTGAAATGATCAAAATGAGAACCTCCATTTGGTTTACCATTTTTCAAACAGTATTTGAAAACGTATAAAAATAATTTGGAATTTTAAAAACATATAAACGGTCCAGCGCTAGACCGCTCGGTTTGATCGACCAACCAAATGAACCGCGCATTAAACAACAGATTTGAGCTTTTTAATATTAAAATCAAGCCAACGGTCAGGCAAAATCGGACTGTTGGTTTGACCGTCCTACGCATTGGCTCAAGCAAAATCCGAGAGAATTGGCACGCCATAGAAAGGCCCGATACGTTGAATTCATCATCAACGTGTTAAAATATAATACTCCAGGCAACGTGACTTGCACCGTTAAAAAACGGTGAATATAACGTCCACGTTTTTTTTTTTATGAAAAACGTTACGTCCACGTTACTAGTTACCACACGAGATCTCTGTATCTTCGATCGAAGCGTTGTGATTATTCATTACGTACCTCGAGACATACCGGATGAGGAAGGAACAGAATCTCCTCTTTCTCCTCCCGTGACAAGCTTCGCTACAAGTGCGAAAGAAGCTTGGGGTATAGAAGATAATGGTTTCGGTAATTCTCAATTTTTTGTTTTGAAAAATCAAAATAAAGTCCAAAACTTGTTTGAAATTATGCGGAGAGATATGGTATAAATCTTGTAAAGAAAAATCTGAGGCGGATAAATCGGTTTGGCAATTCAGCTGAGCATTTCTACCTCAGGGTTTTGGAGTTCCAGTAGAGAGGTTCAGAAACCCTATATCCCTCTTTGAAGGTTTTTGTTTCAATCATCTCAGTTTTTACATTTCCGATCAAACCCTAGGGCTTAGTGGCGATGTCTGCTGGAGTTTGTGGTAAGCGTCTTTGGTTCGAAGAAACCTTCGGATCTTCTTCGCCGTCGACTTCGGCCAAGAGGGCGAGGTGTTCGACTTTTGGTTCTCCAGTCTCTTTTTCCGATTATGGGTTCGGATCTGAAGACAACGTCTCCATCTTACTCCGAATGTTCCCAGGGTTGGATCAGGAGGTGCGTTCTCTGATGATACCTGATCGTCTTTTCATTTGGAATATCTGAATTCTCACGAAGATTGAATTTCTATTTGGTTAATGAAATTCTAGTTCGTCTTTTTCTATTGGTCTTTCCTGAGAATCCAAATATAATGAAACGAAACCACTATCCGTTTCTTGTAAAGAATTGGGTTCTAGTATGTTTGTGTTTTATTTTCGTTGAATTAGTATAGATATCATAAAGCATGAAGTACTCATTTGCATTATTGTTCTTGATGAAAATTTGTAGATGTGATACTGTATAATTGCTTAGACGTTCACTTCTAGTTTATGTGAAAGTGATTTATGGTAGTTATTCCTAGTTTTGGAGAATCTATTCTTAGTGGGACGAAGAATCTTTTTTTTCCTGTTGTTTCAGCTTGTCGAATGTGGATGTTTCCTACTGCAAAATATCTGTTCTTTCATTTTTCTTCCCATACAAATCATAACAAGGAATTCATATGGAAACTTTTGATGTGGAATCAATCAATCAAAAGGCGTTAGACCCCTTCATTAATTCTCTACCTACCCATGAATGTGATGCACCAACATATCTGGGAAAGTAGAGGGCATGCCTCAGTGCAGCAGTAAGGTAGCTCCGTTTTGCCCAAATCACAGGGCTTAAATTACAACCTCAGTAGACCCACTAGTGGCTGAAGCCTCATGTACGGGTTATGCACTTCTTAACACATTTTAGAAAGTATGGAAACCCCATGATTCATGAGTGGTTCATTTGACTGAGGTTTCAATGTTGCTTGATACATAAGTGGTTTAATTGATTCAAGTCAATATTGTATCTTAGGCATGGTTCTTAGCTTTTATGGTGGAGGCCATTTGAGGATAATGCTGAAATGTTGTTTGAAAAGATAATGAGTAGTTCTGCCCTTATTAAATTTGCTCCTGATCCATCGTGGAAAATTGAATAAAACTAACATGATGTTTCATTACTTTAGTAGAGGTAAGTAGCAGAACCATAGTCAGTGGATAATCATGCTACATTTTAGAGTGAACACTTACTGTACTGCTATTTTTCACTCCCCAGAACATGCTGAGTGTGGGAGCCTAGTATGGCCTTTTTTAAAAGAAAAAAAGAAACCTTTTCACTTAGCTCCGGTAACAGGTAGAAAGTAGTTATGATATCCATGAGATGAAAGTCAATCACCTATCACACTCCCGATTTGTTTTGTTTGTGATTTTTTTTTGGGGAGGGGGGGGGGGGGGGGGAAGAAATGAAGAAGGAAATTAGGAAGGATGATTAACCATGCCACATGAGTAAAGTTGGATGATTTCAGTATTCTTCCACGCTAGTTGTGAATTTTTTTGAGTTAAGAGGGGATGTGCAATCTGGTTTTGAAGTTCCCTAGTTGCTTCCATTCCAAGCAGAGATGAAGAACAAATCTAGAGCAAATTGCACTAGCACCCTAAAATGGAAGCCTTAAAGCACTGACACCCCACTTTTTCAAACACAAACGCCCCAAAATTAGATTTTCATTGAACACATTAGTCCAATTTGTCACTGAAAACCATTAAATCACTTTTTCTTTTTCTTTTTTCCCCTTCATTTTTTGATAGTGATTTAATGGTTTTCAGTGACAAATTGGACTAATGTGCAATGAAAATCCAATTTTGGGGTGTTTGTGTTTTTCAAACATAAAGTGGGGTGTCAGTGCTCTAAGGCCTCCATTTTTGGGTGCAATTTGCTCAAAAATTTATGATGCTTCCTTTCAAGGCCGGGTTTTTTTTTTTAAGGGGAAGACCTCATGACATAAAGTGCCAGTTATGGAAGTCAAATGTCTCCTAGCTAGGCCCCGTCCATATGAATGTATATTGTCTTTTGATAAACATTCCCTCAACAGAATAAGAAATGTTGTACCCAGAGCTTGTGGCTTCTGCCATGCTGTGAATAAACAATTTTTTATTCCCAGGTAATCTTTCAGCATTGCCTTTTGTAATTTTCATCAAGATATTCTGGAGATTTTTAGTGACTGGCATTATGTAAAACCAACCAAAAGACTAGAAGTTTTCTTTTAAATTCTGCAAGTTATGACCATGAGTATGCAAAGTGTTCTCTTTTGAAATTCAATCAAGCCTCTGACTTTCTCTTTTAATTGACTATTCAGTTGGTGGAAAATGTTCTGAATGCAAATAATAATAAGACTGATGATGCCATTAAGAGCCTGAATGCACTTTGCCTTGGCAAAGTTCCTGGGATAAGTGGATCTCAGAGCCTTGATTCTATGGTGGATGCTAATGGAGCCGATATTCCAGGTAAGAGAATAGCTCCCTTATTTATTTAATTTTCTGAGCTTTACTTCATAGAGTTGTTATTGGTAATAGCTAGTATTTATTTTAGGGGGATTTTCACCTGCAACCCCTGTTGTTCCAAAATGTTAACAAAGACACTAACTTGGGATGGAAAACATTGTATAATATTTCCTGACCAAATTGTCCTCCCTACTATCTTCTCCACTATTTATTCCAGATTTATTTAAAAAAAATAAAAAAGAGGGGGATCAGACAGGGAATATTCCCCACCATCATCCTTAATTTGCAACACTATACGATCTGCTACCTTGAATTCCATCATCATCCCCAATGCTTCCTATCCCCTGTTATGCATACTGCAACTCCTTGCATCTTTTTACCATTCTCGGCATGGAGATCATGCTTGAGAGGCTTCAGTTCTGCTTGAGAGATCAAAGTGTAGACAGAATATCAGTTCGGTTTCAAGTTAGCTTTGAAAGTAAAGCTAGAGCTGTTCTTTAAAAGAGGAGATCGTAGAGTCGTCCATTGAAAGGGGAGTGTGCATATGAATATTTTGAAACCTCAGGGGGTTTATTTGAAAATTTCAAAACTGTGGGTTGCTTTTGTATTCCATGAAGCCTCCCCTTTTTTTTTTTTTTTTTTTTTGTGGGGGGGGGGGGGGGGGGGGGTGTGCACATGAATGTTTTAGTTATCTTTACATCTGATCTTTGGGTATTGTTGTGCCAGGTAGTGAAAGTTGTCAAACATCTGAACAGAATGATCAAGAATCACATAACAAAGCTTCAGCCTTTGAATCTATTGACCCCACAGATGGATCTGCCTGGGTAGATGCTTTTGTGCAAGAAATGGCGAAAGCAGCACATCTTGATGATGCCAGGAGTCGTGCCACTAGATTCTTGGAGGCTTTTGAAAGGAATGTAGTCGCTCACGCAAGGGCATCAGAGGAGGTAAAATCTTTTCAAATTTATTGTATGTGACTACCATTTTGCAGTAGAAGAATGGATCTTGGTTAATCTCTCTCAAATGGGTCGTTTCTTCTGCTGTTACCCTTTTCAGCAAGAGCTCATTTCTATAAGAGAGCATCTGCAGAACTTGTTAAAAGACAACCAAATACTAAAGAGAGCAGTTTCAATCCAGCATGAACGTAGTTTGGAGCAGGAGGAGAAGGTGAGGGAGGTGCAGCAGTTGAAGCATGCAATAAACCAGTACCAAGAGCAGTTACGGACTTTGGAGGTAGTTGATCTAAACCGCTTAGCTAAACTTGTGTGGTTAGTTGCTTTGTGGCTGGTGCAATTATCTTTTTCTTCTATGGTATACAATATGTTAGAAACTCATACAAGGATAGTTCTTTGTTTACTTTTACGGCATGGCTTAGTTCTTTATAGCTAGTACGGTGATGTCCAGTGTGTTATCATTACAAGATTAACCTCAAGTGGAGAAAACCTGGCTAACCTTATCTTCTTAAGTACCAAAATTTACTTGCTCCAGTAACATTTGAACTTGGATACTGGTACTTTACATAATGAAATTACTGGTATATGCCATAACTGATGCTTGGGTTAGTCCTTGCATCTAGTATGGCCTCAAACAGAGCTGATTGGGTGACAAGGGTCCATGTAGCCAACCCCATTTAGTTGGGATAAGACGTATTGTTGATGTAGCCTTGAATGGTAGATTTACTTTAGCATCAGTTTTGTACTTCTTTTGCTGCAGAACATGTGAATTTAGAAAAATCTGTTATCTTTCTGAAACTCTGCACAATTCACCCACAAGAAATAATGACCTTTAAACAGGCCCAGAATTTTTTGGGGCAAATTATATGGCACTGATGCAAGGGTGTTGATCGAATTGAATCAGAGTGTGTGTGTGTGTGTGTGTGTGTGTGTGTGTGTGTGTGTGTGTGTGTGTGAGAGAGAGAGAGAGAGAGAGAGAGAGAGAGAGAGAGAGAGAGAGAGAGAGAGTTTATGGAGTATAGTTGCAGGTGCTATTGGCCGTGAGATACAGGGTTCTTATACAAAGCTGGTAGGGGTGTTGCAACTTGGGATGGGCTCCCAAGCCTGCAATCCAACTCTTTTCCTGCACTGGGTTATGTTGGTAAATACAAGTCGGTGATTACATCCAAGTCCATTTTGATCCTCTTATTTTTTTTCTCTTTTTTCCTTGGTTCCCGCCAGGGTTGCTTCTTCTAATCCTGGACTACTTGTGTAGGTAATAAATGTAATGTCAAATGTCATATTAAGTATAACAATTTTTGTGCATCTACTTTAGTTATATTGTAAGCATAAAGGAACTAGGAAGTATCCCACAGTAGTGTTATGCAGTAGTTTCTTGGATTTAAATTATAATTGGGTCTATGACCCATTCTGATTTTCCATCTTCACTAAACTGGATCATTGACGAACGGCCCCTTGGAGCATTAATAAAAGGGTTTGACCAAGAAATTGATTTAATGTCAAAAATGATTCTTAAAAAGAATTTGGAATAATGAATTAATTGGAAATTTTGTTTCTTGCAGCTGAATAATTACACATTGAAGCTTCATCTGCAGAGGGCTCAGGAGGGTTGCTCTATCCCAGGGCATTTCCACCGAGATGTATTTTAAGGAGAATTTGTCTTCCTTCCCCATAGCCTGCGGTTTGTTTTTTCAGCTCTTTACCTCTTGGTGCTTCGAATGGGTTTCAACCAGCCGAGATTCATTCATGAATTGTAGTCGATTCTGTGAAGCAGCTAAAGAGTCAAGCCATTATGTTGTATGCTGCTGGTGTAGCCCTTCAGCTTCTACCAACTGGGAGTTGGTCTTATCGCCCTCACGTTCTTTTCTGTGATGCTGCTTGACTTGCACAAGAAGAAGATTACTTGTTTGGATTTGCAATGACATAGATGTGTAGCTTATCGTGGCAGTTTATGATGTAAATTTGGTCGAGAAAGAAGGATCAAGTTGATCTGTAATAGTTTGTGTTTGCTTTCATGAAAGAGAGTGGTGTGCCTTACCTCTAGTTACCTCTGGGTCCTTTGTTTTTACGGGTTCGGGTTGATCTCCTTTAATGTTGATTGATTATTATTCTTTTTTTATTAGAACTAGTTATTAGAATTAAGACTTAGTGGTTGATCAGAACAAAATTATAAGCCAAAGTTTTATTGACAGTAATTTGGACCGTAGAGTATCTGTTGCCTATGGGTGATTTACCTAGTTCTATCATTGTGGATTGGTCTTGTGGTAATATTGAATTTATTTTTCTGAAGTCCCATTATGTCAAAATTGAATTTCGACCGAGATTTTGGATCTAATGGTCTAAAATCTCGTTGGATAGTCATGCGCATTTAATGCACGTGACCCAAGCAAAATTAGATTTTCTTATGCTTAAGTTATCGTGCAATATCTTCAGGGTAAATACTTATTGGGTTGTCTACGGAAGGAGGGGAGCACTGGACTCCTTAGGGGCGTAGTTTGGCCTATAGTTTGGCATCTTTTGGGTAAAGAGGCGTAGTAGGGCATTTGGTACTCTACTAATAGTTTTTTTTTTTTTTTTGGTAAACCATTCTACTAATAGTTATGTTCAAGGTTTAAAAGTATGGGTATTGAGTATCTTACTAGTATCTCGTATTGCATTGTACTGACCAATGTATTTTAGTACAATCAACTATAGAGAGAGAAAGAGAGATAACAATATGCAACATATCGATTGTATCCAATATGGATGTGTATTTGGCTAATATGGTATCATGAGATGCTTTAAAACTTGATTTTGTTGGTCTCCTCCAACAAGGAAATGACCTCCTATGGATGAGTCTCTTTCCTTTGCAGAGTGGTGGTTCAACAATGTTCAGCTGGTTAAATTATCATAAAACGATAGGAAGGAGGTACTGGGGGAGATTACCTTCATACTATGGTACCTTTGGAGAGCAAGAAATAACTCTAAGATGGGTGAGGAGATTTGGAGCCCTTTAGAGGTTATTCAGATTGTCCCAAAGGCCTATATGGAGTTCGTTGGTGCGGGCAGGTGCAAGGGGTGGATCTTAGGCCTATTGCTATTGGTGAAGTTAGCAAGAATGTTTCTTGGGTGAGGCCAGAGGAGTACAACACAAATGCGTGAAAGGGCAGTTGGGTGTTTCTAATTTGGGTGTCATTTTGCAAGATCATAGTAGGGGCATGTTAAAGGCTATATCCTAGGTGATAATATCCTATTGGTTTTCGGAGGGATTCAATTGGATTCGGATGATAATCGGATAATTATTTTCTTAAATAGATTCTTCTAAATGAACATGAATACAGATTAATACAAGTTTTCGACTACTTGTTTACAATTTTACCATTTTATTTGTGAGGGCTAGGTTTGAAATTTAAGAATTTATCAATTTTGTAACTATTTTAGTAGAAAATCTAGAAAAATAGTCACATATTACAGGTAAAAAATTTATAAAAATAAGAAAAATAAATAACTTAATCGGATAATTTTATCGGACGGATAATAATCGGTAAGAATTGAGTATACTATATCTACATCTTATTAGTAATCGATGAAAAATAAATAACTTAATCGGATTATTTTATCGGATGGATAATAATCGGTAAGAAATGGGTATATCATATCTACATCTTATTAGTAATCGGATGGATAATAATCTGTAAGAAATGTGTATACCATATCAGCATCCTCTTAGTAATCTGCGGATGCGGGTTATCCATTTAAACCCTTAATCCTAGGTTACCCCTTTTGAGGATACTAGTAATAAAGCACGTGCAAATGCACGTGTGATGTGATCATGAATAAATTACTTTATTTGTGTAATTTAAAGTTTTTAATTTTTTTTTTTCCCTTTTGAGTTGAATTTAATCTAAAACCTATATATATGTGATGCTGCTTAATCATAGTGATGGTTGTAAACGAACTGAAAATTACGCTTTACGACTATGGTCAAACATGTCACCTTTAAGTTTGGATAAATGATGATTGTAAACGACTGAAAATGATGCTTTACTACTATGGTTAAACATGTCACCTTTAAGTTTGGATAAATTATAACATGGGTGTCTCCTAGTAAAGCAACAATATCTTAGCTTTGGGGATATGAGAGATTACTCCGTGATCAATATCTTTAGAGAGATTGTGTTAATAGCCCAAAAAAAAAAAAAAAAAACCAAAGGCATAATATTGTTAATCATTCTTTTCCTAAATATAATTTTTCCCCTTTTAAGATGTGCTATAAATTATGTATGTGTCATTGCCAAAAAGAATTATATTTAAGGAATATGGTATTGAATGGTCCTAGAAATCCTACCATTAAATTTGATAGGATTGAATCTGGGTCATCCATCATAAAAAGATCATTGTTCGAAATTTTGAATTGTGGGAGCTGTTGGAGAGAAAGAAGGGGAGAAAAAGATATGACGCCAAAAGGAGTTTAGTGAATCTAGATTTCAAAATACAAATGGTTCCCTTCAGGAAGAGCCTTGGTTTTTCGGGGAAAACACATGGATTTAAAATGGTACGTGATAAGTTACAAAGAAAAGACGGATTTTTTTTTTTAAGGGTGAGTTGAAAATGATTAATTTTGAAGAGAAAAACGAAAATTTTTTTTTTTCATTTTTTTCCAAAAGACGTAGTAGTTAGCAATTCTTTTAGGATACGAACATTTGAATTTCATTTAAGAATAATAAAAAAAAATTTAAATAATGAATTGAAATGATTAATTTTGGAGAGAAAAAATGGGAAGTTTCTTCTTTTGTTTTTTCCAAGAGACGTAGTAGTTAGCAATTTTTTGGGATACGATTATCTGGAATTCATTTAAGAATAATAATTATTATTATACCTTGTTGGTATTTATGTATTATATTATCATATCATAGTTTTAAATGTTCAATTACAACATCCCATGTAATTTGTTCGAAGAGATCAAAAAATCTCATCATTTTTAATGAAGTTTGCTTTTTATCGATGAACATTTTTTGAATAAATAATTTCTTTTAAATGGATTGTATTCATCATTAACCATTATAGACGTCATTTATTATTAATGCAAAGATCTAATTGAGTGAATGCAGAGGAGAATTAGAGGAAAACTAAATATAGTCATATCCCTTGTGTTCATACTTTTATAATAGTAGTATGATATGATTTAATCCTAGGTTACCCTTTTGAGGATATACAAGTAGGAGAAACCCTAGCAATCCGAGAATGTCTCTTGGAAGGGATTCGGCTTGGTCTCACTATAGTGATTCTGGAATTTGATTGTAAATTTGTAGTGGATCTGCTCAACGGTTGTGCTGTCTCCTCCCTCTGCCCCTTTTCTAAGTGTTGTGGTGGAGGACATTTTTGTTTGTGTTGCTCCTTCTGTGAGTTGTATTTTCAGTTTTATTCTTAGAGTGGCCAATTGTGTGGTAGATTTTGGCTTGATGGCAAGGTCAATTTAAGGTAAGACCATTTGGTCGTGTTCCTCTCCATGACTGAGTTGTTGGCTTCTGCTGCCTTGTGTCTTCCCTGGAATGAAAATCTCAATTTAAACCCCCCCCCTTCCCACAAAAAAAAAAAAAAAACAATAATTTTTATGGCATCCATTTCCACATTAATGGAATGAGTCTCTTTTTCAACTTGGGTGAGAAATAGTTCATTTAGTTAAGTGATGATAGGGCATCTTTGACTTATCAAACAATTCAAAAATAATTCCAAGATTTTATATTCTTTAGTTACACTTTATATTAAATTACATTATTACACTTAGTAATTAGGAAAAAAATTAATCCTAATTAAACGATATTCTTCCCTAATCAAATTAAGAGAGAAAATTAAAAAGAAAAAAATTCTTGATTTCTTCTCTTGCCTTGAAAAAAAAGTTTCTTTCTCTTCCTCTCAATAACCCTAATCCAACTCTTTTGCTTCCCTCACCCTAGACCAGACTCAAAACTAAGATTCAAAATTTGATATAAAAAAAATTAATTCTGTTTTTTCTTTTTAGTTTTTATTATTTACTTTCTGACTATTTTTTTATTTTTGTTATTTACTTTCAAATTTGATGTTATTAGGAAGTTCCTACTTCTATTAGGTTTTTATTTTTTATTTTTTTAATTTGACATCATCAATTTTAAGAAGTTCCTACCATTAATAGATTTTTTTTTTTTAGAATTTAAATTGTATAAGAACACAATTGTAAAATTGATATGGTTTTTTCTAAATGAGGATAATTTTTTTATTTATTTCTTATTCTATAAGAACAAAATAGATTAAGAATCCAAACATAATGGTCTATTAATACTATTAAAACTAGGGGCACAGTAATTTCATAAATAGTAAGGTTTTTTTTAGTTGTTGAACTATAATATAAGAGCCTAATAGTAATTATCCCTTTATAATAAAATTCTTAACTCTACCAAAAAAAAATTCTTGAAGCACTAAAACGGATGACAATGTAACAAAGATGATAATAGTGGGAAAGAGGTCCTCTTGATATGAGAAAAAAACTAGTCAACCATGAGTTTTTTGTTCAAGTTTTTTTTCCTCTGGTAATGGTTTTTCGTTCAAATTATTATTGTTCAATATTTAACTGTAAATTTTTTGAAAATAAAGAGAGGTCTTTGATATATTTTTATCTTATAACAGGTTAAAGCATGCAATACGAAAAGATAGCTTTTTTGCAGCAGGTAGCAGTGTAGTCGGTCATCGTTCATCTATTCATAATCTCTCACACGCACACATGGAGTTGAAGTGCTAACAAAAACCAGCAGAAGAAGACAATACCCAAGGAGGGTTTAGTCTTTCAAAGCATTCTCTGGGTGAAATTTAGGCAATCAAAGGTTCATTAGAGAGAACCTATCCCATATCAATCTTTCCTTTAGTGATGTCATGAATCGATTAGCGAGTGACCAAATACAGCCAAGCAGCCGTCCCTTTCCCTGAGCTTTCCATGCCATTTCCCATCATCATGGTATCTCTTTACTGTGTGCATGCACTGAACCTGGAAGTTCAAAGTTCACTCCACACTCATCTCACAAGAACAATTATTCGACGTTGGGGAACCCCAGATCCTCAACCAAGTTTCTCCAGATTCAAGGTATAACTTCTGATTTCATATTTTGATTAATTCTGAATTTGTTTATGATTACCTTTTTTTGAAACTTTCAGTTGATCAGAGCTCAGAGAGGACTGCAAGGATGGGTAGTATTATGGAGGAGAAGCTCAGGTTCTGTGTTGATCGCGGTGGCACATTTACAGACGTTTATGCAGAAATTCCTGGTCGGTCGGATTGTCAAGTTATGAAACTCTTGTCTGTCGACCCTGCAAATTATGACGATGCTCCGATCGAAGGGATTCGCAGAATTCTGGAAGAATATACAGGGGAGAAGATACCCAGGTCTTCAAAGATCCCAACTGATAAGATAGAGTGGATTCGTATGGGCACCACTGTTGCTACCAACGCTCTTTTGGAGAGGAAGGGGGAGAGGATTGCTCTCTGCGTGACTCGAGGCTTCAAGGATCTCCTTCAGATTGGTAACCAAGCTCGACCTCACATTTTCGACCTCACCGTCGCCAAGCCCTCCAATCTTTACGAGGAAGTCATAGAAATAGATGAGAGGATTCAGCTTGTTCTTGACAACGAAGAGCATGACCCAGATACTTATTTCAAGGGAATTTCAGGGGAGCTAATCAGGGTTTTGAAGCCGCTTGATGAAAAAGCTCTGAGACCCTCACTGCAAGCTTTGTTGGATAAGGGAATAAGCTGTTTAGCTGTTGTGTTGATGCATTCTTACACGTATCCACAGCACGAAATATTGGTAGAGCAATTAGCTCTGAGCCTCGGCTTCAGACATGTTTCAAAGTCTTCGGCTTTGTCTCCCATGGTGCGTGCAGTGCCAAGGGGATTAACAGCTACTGTGGATGCCTACCTCACTCCGGTCATCAAAGAATACTTATCTGGTTTTGTATCTAAATTTGATGAAAAGCTGGGGAAAGTGAATGTTCTGTTTATGCAATCAGATGGAGGGCTTGCACCGGAAAGTAGATTTTTTGGTCACAGAGCAGTCCTTTCAGGCCCTGCTGGTGGAGTAGTAGGCTATTCACAGACTCTTTTCGGCCATGAAACCTCGAAGCCTCTTATCGGATTTGATATGGGTGGAACATCCACTGATGTGAGCCGATATGCTGGTAGCTACGAGCAAGTGCTGGAGACCCAGATTGCTGGGGCCATAATCCAAGCGCCTCAGCTTGATATTAACACTGTTGCTGCCGGTGGTGGTTCTAAGCTGAAATTTCAATTTGGAGCTTTCAGGGTAGGACCTGAATCAGTAGGGGCACACCCAGGTCCTGTTTGTTATAGAAAAGGTGGGGAATTGGCTGTGACAGATGCTAACTTGATTCTGGGAAGTGTAATTCCTGATTACTTTCCCTCAATCTTTGGACCAAATGAGGATCAACCATTGGATGTAAAAACTACCAGGGATGAATTCGAGAAGCTAACTAAGCGGATCAATTCATACAGGAAAAGTCAGGATCCATCGGCCAAGGACATGACAGTGGAAGAGATTGCTCTTGGATTTGTTAATGTGGCTAATGAAACAATGTGTCGACCTATCCGGCAGTTGACAGAGATGAAGGGTCATGAAACAAAGAACCATGCTCTTGCTTGCTTTGGAGGTGCTGGGCCACAACATGCTTGTGCTATTGCAAGGTCTCTGGGTATGAATGAGGTTTTAATCCATAGGTTCTGTGGGATCTTAAGTGCTTATGGGATGGGGATGGCTGATGTTGTTGAAGAGTCTCAGGAGCCTTATTCTGCTGTTTATGGTCCTGAGTCTGTCCTGGAGGCCTCACATAGAGAATCAATCCTGTTGGAGAAAGTAAAGCAGAAGCTGAAGGAACAAGGCTTCATGGATGAAAGCATTTCAACAGAGAGGTTTCTCAACTTGAGATATGAAGGTACAGATACTGCCATAATGGTGAAGAGATTCAAAACAGAGGATGGCTTGGAAGGTGATTGTGCTGTAGAATTTGTTAAGCAGTTTCAGAAAGAGTATGGTTTCAAACTTCAGAACCGCAATATCCTTATCTGTGATGTTAGAGTTCGTGGAATTGGAGTCACTAATATCTTAAAGCCTAAGGAACTAGAACATGTTTCAGGTACTCCTCAGGTTGAAGGTAGCTACAAGGTTTATTTTGGAAATGGGTGGCATGAGACACCATTATTTAAACTTGAGAATTTGGGTTACGGGCATATCTTGCAAGGCCCAGCAGTCATCATGAATGGTAATAGCACTGTAATTGTAGAGCCTGAGTGTGAAGCAGTTGTTACCAGATATGGCAACATCAAAATTAAGATCCAGTCAGTGTCGACTGCGACGAAATTAACAGAAAAAATAGCTGACGTGGTTCAGCTTTCTATCTTCAACCATCGGTTTATGGGCATTGCAGAGCAGATGGGGCGTACCCTGCAAAGAACTTCCATCTCAACCAACATCAAGGAGAGGCTTGATTTCTCTTGTGCCCTCTTTGGCCCTGAGGGTGGACTGGTTGCTAATGCCCCTCATGTCCCTGTCCATTTAGGTGCCATGTCTAGCACTGTAAGATGGCAGCTCAAGTACTGGGGCGACAATCTTAATGAAGGCGATGTTCTGGTCACAAACCATCCAAGTGCAGGAGGTAGCCATCTTCCTGATATAACTGTTATCACCCCTGTTTTCGATAATGGGAAACTGGTGTTTTTTGTGGCTAGTAGAGGACATCATGCAGAGATTGGTGGTATAACACCAGGCAGCATGCCATCCTTTTCAAAATCCATATGGGAAGAAGGAGCTGCTATAAAAGCATTCAAGCTTGTAAAAAATGGAATCTTTCAAGAAGAAGAAATTGTCAAACTACTCCGGTTCCCCTGTTCTGACGATGGATCAGCCCTTAAGATCCCAGGAACTCGTAAGATTCAAGATAATTTATCTGATCTGCGAGCACAAATGGCTGCAAACCAGCGAGGAATAACTCTTATTAAAGAGCTAATTGAGCAGTATGGTTTGGAAACAGTTCAGGCTTACATGACCCATGTACAGACTAATGCAGAAGAAGCTGTGAGAGAAATGCTCAAATCAATCTACACCAGAATTGCAAGTCCTTCATATGATTTTGGAGGTGCAGATTCTGTCACCATTGAAGAAGAAGATTATATGGATGATGGTTCTGTTATACACTTAAAGCTTACTATCAATACTGAGAAGGGTGAGGCTTTGTTTGATTTCACTGGGACTAGCCCAGAAGTGTATGGGAATTGGAATGCACCGGAAGCAGTTACAGCTGCAGCTGTCATTTATTGTTTACGCTGTCTGGTCAATGTTGATATTCCTCTGAATCAAGGTTGTCTGGCTCCAGTTAAAATATACATTCCAAGAGGTTCTTTCCTTTCTCCCAGTGATAAAGCTGCTGTAGTAGGAGGTAATGTTCTTACATCTCAAAGAGTTACTGATGTAGTACTCACTGCCTTTCAGGCCTGTGCTTGTTCTCAGGGTTGTACTAATAATCTCACTTTTGGGGATAATAGTTTTGGTTATTATGAAACAATTGGAGGTGGGAGTGGTGCAGGACCTACTTGGGATGGAACCAGCGGTGTCCAGTGTCATATGACCAATACCCGTATGACTGATCCGGAGATCCTTGAGCAGAGATACCCTGTTTTCTTGCATAAATTTGGGATAAGAGAGAACAGTGGAGGTGCTGGTCTTCATAGAGGTGGAAATGGACTAGTGAGGGAGATTGAGTTCCGCCGTCCTGTGACGGTAAGTGTGCTTTCGGAGAGGCGTGTTCATACACCAAGAGGTATGAATGGTGGTAAAAACGGGGCTAAAGGGATTAACTACCTGATTACAAAAGATAAACGACAAGTTTACCTTGGAGGTAAGAACACAATTGAGGTACAGGCAGGGGAGGTTCTTCAAATTTTAACTCCAGGGGGTGGTGGATGGGGTTCTGTTCCTCGTTGATTCTCTATTAAAACGGATTTTGTTGTGGTCCTCACTCATAACATCAGGTTATAGAAATAAATGATGAGTTCATACTGGTGAATAAGATGTTATGGTCCATTGAGGTAACAGAAAGGACATGTAAGTTACAGAAATAAATTGACTTCATACAATCTTACTTGTGTTTATATTAGAGATTTCTATATATCAATCTTTCCTGTCGTTTCAATCTTCAAGTGTCCCTCTCAATGTTTTCTCTTTTCCTTGTGGAATGATGGATTTGGATCCTGTCTTGCCTGAAAGTTGGTGCTACTTGTGCTTCAATCGTTGGGATTGCATCAGGTGACAAGGTTGAATGTTGGTCAGTCAAATAAGCATATGGAATTCCTCCACTGAAGTAAAAAGAACTGGAGTTGAACCCAAGTTGGACCGAACCTAATATCCATGAACCGAGATCCGTTCCATATCGAATTAACACAAAACCAAAGCTGTCAGAAAAAGAAGAGAGAGAGAGAGAGAGAGAGAGAGAGAGAGAGAGAGAGAGAGAAGCAGAGAAGAGGAGATGAAGTGTCCCTGCAACTCTGGGTCATCGTCCTTCCTCCTGTGATTATCCATTTGAGAAGAAGACTTCTGATGAAAGGGATACAGCTAAGGTGACCTTAAAGGGTTATAGTTCCAGCAATTTCACAAGGTATGATAGGTCAGGGTTCTCTCCTTTTTCTTTTCAAGTTTCTGATTCAATGTACCTTTTTGTTCTTTATTCCCCTGCTCCTGGACCATTAGGATCATGTTATTCTATAAATGCTTTTGGTTGGTCAGCACAATGTTCTTTGAAGGTGGCCACCCAAAATATCTTGATGCTGAATGCATTCGTAAAGCTTTATCCTAGTGATAAAGTGTAGAATGGCGGAGGTGGCAGCACTCAAAATTTGTGAGATACTAAAGATTTTTGTTAACATAGTGTGAATTAGATAAGACACATCCCTAATGCTGTAAGTCAGAATGAAGCTTACGATGCATGACAATTGGGCTCTCCCATGAAATCCCCACTGCATTTTCTCAATGTATTATTTTGTGTTACTTCATATTGAAGATTTTCTATTGAAAGTGAAGGATTGCTTGGTTAATGTTGCACATGAGCTGGTGGAATTCTTCAGCTTTTCAACCTGATTTGTTGCCAGAAATGTTTGCTTGTAGACATGTGGTTGTCTAAGATACTGATACCTTTTATCAATAGATGATAGTTTGATCATTCATGGACCCTTTAATTGCACGGGGTATGGTGGAATTCTCAACCTGCACTCTTTTTCATGGAAATTGGTGATCTGAATGATCATGAAAAGGAGCTGGAGCAGAGTAGTAATGAGGACAATATTTTATGAGAATAGTTTACTGAGATCAGGTACTTGATCTGTTTAAGGGAGTGGGGGGGGGGGTTATGAACTGTGTCCGATGCGAAAATCATAACAGGGAGTGGTAGTAGCATGCAGAAGCAAAGTTCATGCTTCTCTAAGCATATATATTAGTTCCATGTGTCCTACAAGTGATTTGATCATGTGAAGGAAAACTTGCCTCGTAGTTCAATTCTAATATTACTCCATGTTGTGTTTGCTTAGAATCGTTCCAGTTGTCTCATTAGTTTCTTCTCCTTGGAGAGTTTACTTGTCAATGCAGTGACAGAATCTATTTTCTTGAATAATGTTTGAAGATTGAAGATTTTCTTTCTTTCTCTCATGTCCACAAATTTTATAATGCCATACCTTGGAACTGCAATTATATGTTATGTTTAGGTTCAGCCTGTAAGCTGCTGATCGAAGGAACCATGAGAGCAAGAGGCAGGCCAAATATGACCATATGAAAAGTTGTGACGAAGTTCATTTGTTGTCTAGCTCTTGTACCTATTATGACCTTGAGTAGAGACCTGTTGGAGGACAAGGATCCATGGAGTTGTTGATGCCATCTATGTAGTTCTCAATGTGTTATCTTTTTCTTTGTTTGAAAATTGAGATCCAACATGTGTTTTTTTGGGTAAATCCTGAGCTCAAAGAAGTTATCCAAGGTATTATGGTTCTAACCCATCAGGTTCATTATTCTTGTTTTTTTGTGTGAACATGTGTCTTGTTCATTCCTATTGCTCATTCAATGAAATGTTTTCTTTTCACACGTAAAATGAAAAATACAAAGAATGAAAGAAGCCAATTCTATTGGACTAGCTTCAGTTTCTATATGAACTTTTTGGTATAGTCAATAACATGTCTTTCACTCTTTCAGCTAGCAGTTGGTCTTGCTTTTCCTGCTGCTTCAATTGTTCAGATTTGTTGCACTAGTAGTAGTTCTTGTTGCTGTTGTGGCTGGCCTGCTTCTAATTCTCTTTGCTCAACTCTTAGAAGATTCTTAAAATGAGTTCTCCAATAGTGTGTGTTTTTAATTTTTTAATTTTTGTTTATTTTATATTTCTCATTGTCTGTTCTAAAAGGCAAGCAATTAGCAATTGTAGCCCTTCTTCTCTTGGTTACCAGATAGATCCAGTTCATATTTTGGCTTCATTCTCTAAAGCTCACTTGTCGCTGACCTGAAGACACCAGCAGAAGGAAAAGGCTCTGAAACAGGGGAATTGTAGATATCAGCATTAAAGGGTACAGTTGCTTTGATAAGTTTTTCAAGCAACATACTTGAACATGTTACCACTATAATGGTTGATCAATCTTTAGGAACTGCTTATTGGTTTGACCCTTATCTTTCCTAGTTCTTCTTCTTTGTTTCCAAACACCCCCCCCCCTCTCTCTCTTTTCTGTCTAACTTTTAGCATGCTTCTCTTCTTTTTGCTGTAAATAACTTTTAATGCAGTTGCAACTAGTTGATATCTGACAGTGCTGAAAGAGTTCAACAATGGAAAAGTCAATGAAATCAAAGAGGGACAGGAGATTGAGGACTTGCAGATGAGAGATAATAGAGCCTTTCGGTGAAAAGAAAGAAGTTGCAAACCTTGCTGCTCCAAAGCTTCCTGTCCATCTCATAAGATACTAACTTTTCAAGTTCAGTCCTCTTGTATGTGCTGGCATCCCATAGACAACTGCAGCATAAGAAATGCTTTTCCAAAAAAAAAAAAAGAGATCATGTTTAGACTATCAACTTTGCATGGTATGTAAGTGAATCGGACAGTTTCTGGATAATAGAACTTCATTTTAAAAATTCACTTGCCCAATCACATTTAAAGAAAATAAATTCAATTATTCAAGAACTGAGTTCTCAACATTGTCAATTTGTTTACACATGATATGTCAATTTACAATGCCTTTGATCTCAATCAAACTTATGATGCGCCCCCCCCCCCCCCCCCATCAATGCTATGGAGCTTGAATATCATTCATTGTTGGTGCACACGTAACAGCAAGAGAGGATAACTGCTAATGGTCAAACATGGCTCACACTCCAAAATCATAGAAAATCCAAACAGTTCAAGTTCACTGTTTATGTTCCTCCTTAAATGAGCTCCATGTCAGTTGAAAAAACTGCACTGGATTTTTCATATTCACCAAATTATGAGCCTGTATAATATAACCACAGCATGTGAGAAGCATAAAGCTAAGCCTTAATAATCTGAGTATAAAGAATTTAATGGAGAAAACCTAAGCACAACCCACAGTTTATCTCTCTACATGCAGAGTTCAAAAAATGTGTTCTGTGATTAGAATGAAATCATAATTTATTTCAGTACCTCTGATTCAAGTAGATCTTTCTCTAAATTTGGAGCAGAAGCAATGACCAGTTTTTCTCTAAATTTGGAGCAGAAGCATAGACCAGTTTTTCTCTAAATTTGGAGCAGAAGCATACACCAGTTTCTTGTGTCTACCACCATCAACATGAGGGAATGATAATGGATGTTCCTTTACAGTAAATTATATAGGGCTTCTGCTTTAGTGCCAAAAAGATTTGAACACTTGAGCTCTTACTTATAAGGTATTAATCTTTACCAACTAAGCCCAACCTTAGAATTTGGATTTATTTCGATCCAATCATAGAATAGTATGAATATCTATGGTAAGTATTTATTGATTCTGTCTATTACCCATATGCACATGAAACTTGAAAATGTTTTGATAAATAAAATTTTGAAAAATGGGAGATGCCAGTTGAAATCAAATGATGCAGCATTTACTAGGTAACAGCTTGAAAAAAATTTCTAGTTGATGGTAGTTGTGTCAGGAAAATGGAAGGTGTGGCTCGTGTAATATATTCTTATGCTATGAAGCAAACACATTCATTATGAAAATTGTTTCACAAGACTGAAGAGTAAGTCAAGTGTTTTGGTGTCTCATCTAAACAATATATAATACAACCCATGGACTTTAATCAAAATTCTATGTAAGTTCTTTTATCATTAAAAAAAGAAGAAAAAAAATCTAGGTAAGTTGGTGAGCAAACATCTTAAGAGACTTTCTAGCATTGTTTACTTAATGTATAAGTTATAACACCTAATGTTAGAGGAATCTCTCATACTACAATGACGTCTGAGCAGCATTTAAATCTACGTAAGACCCACATGGTCGAAAAAATAACAAATAAATAAAAACATATGAGAAGATGATGATAATTTATTTTATTTTTTCCATTTGATCCTAATTTATAACCTAGTTGAGGCTATTTTGTATCACCATTTATTTCTAAACATGAAATGACCCATAAATATATAATTAAGGATGCAAATTTAGTCCCAATGGCTCCAACCTTCCCAAGTCCACTTTAAGCTAGAATAGATTTTTGCTTTAGCACTTGATAGTGTAATAGTGTATATTAATAAACCTTATCACATTTCTCAGCAAAAACAATTTTCTACGTAAATTTCTTCTAGCATAAATTTATCAATAATATCTAGAAGATCATTAATCATTGTCAGCCGTTAACTATGATTTCCATTCGATAACTCCAACTACCTCTTCACTAAAAGTGTTCGTTTATGCTAAAGTAGAGCTGTTCTAGTGGTGAAACCAACACCTCTTAGTGAAAAAGTCGTGAATTCGACTCTTGTTATAGCATATTAAATCCTCCTGAAAAGGTCCAAAAATCGATTTCAGTCCTTTCAATTAATTCCTCTATTATAGCGATTAAATTTCTCAGGTAGTTAATCGTTTCGATTCAGATCTAAATGATAGTGAAGTGGGGAACATGAATTAAGGATCTGGTAGAGTTTTCTTAACTTAAATTTGAAGTCTCTATATTTTATTTTTGTTATTTTGTTGCAATCTCATCTGTTTTCTAATTTCGGTCTTTTGTCGTTTTTCATTTCATCCAGTTGGCACCAGCCATTAGGTACGAGTCCTGGTTTCACGGTCTTCTTCTTCTCATCAACTACTATATAAATGTCTCTCTGATCCCAATCCATTACTCAGAATTTCTTTCTTGGAAGGAAGAACTAGCAGTCAAACTTGGGTGTTTGTTGATTTCACTGATTAAGCTAAGGTCAGGTATAAATCTTGATTCGTCGTTCATTACGTTGTGGAAATTTACGATTTTTTCTGTAGTCAAACATACATTGATTTTGAATCCATTATCAGGGTTTGTTTTGAGTGGCGAGATTTTTTTTGCTGTTTGTGGTTGATTTAGGTGTTAACTGAAGATCTGTGCAATGGCGAAAGAACCTTCCAATGGTACTCACCAGCCAAAGGCGGCGCCTTCTCCATCTCCATTGCGAAACTCGAAATTTTTGAAGGTGAAAAGTTGCATTATTGTTTTTATTTTGTTCCTCCCCCCTCCCAACCTTGTGATCTGATTATACCATTTAAGAGCCAGATACATCAGAAAGATCTCATTTTCCCCCTCTCGTATTCTCTTTCTTCTTTTATTAAACTCAGTGGTTCTATGTTAGTGAATCCTGAAATCTTCTAGGGTGGGTTAATCAAATTATAGCGATTAAAAGTAATCAAAAGTTGAAGTTTCTGCGGTTTCTTATTTTACATTGGGCTTGGGGAAGTGGGAAAGCTCGCATTTTGTTTGTTCTATAGGACAAATGATAAATCTCTTTGCGTTTTTTTGCCTCATTTGTGTTTTATATAATCTTGAGTGGTGTTTTCACTGTTGATGGCAGTCTAATATGAGAATTTTGATAACCGGAGGAGCTGGATTCATTGGCTCACACCTTGTGGATAGATTGATGGAAAATGAGAAGAATGAGGTATACAGACTTTTTCTCTTTTCTTCAACCATTTCCTTGTTCTTCACCCAACATCTATCCTGTCTACTGTGTAAACTGTCTTTCCGTGATCCATAGGAACACTGGATGAGTTGACATGGGGAATTTGTTTACTTTGTTCTTATTACTCAGGTAATTGTTGCTGATAACTACTTTACTGGCTCAAAGGCTAACCTCAAGAAATGGATTGGTCATCCTAGGTTTGAGCTTATCCGTCATGGTATATCTTTATCTCTCGCACTGGCATTGTTACAAACTCTTGATTCAGCAGATACATTGCTTCAAGGCGTGTTACAAATTTTTTTTTTTTTTTTCCCTTTTTAACTTGTGAAAAGAGAAAAAGTACAAGGCAAAGCTTAAAAAGAGCCCCCTGATGCAAAAGATTTGTTTTGGTCTGATTAATATCCATATTCATGTGACACCAATCGTGCATAGTTCCTGCCAATCCTTGATTACATAATGTGCCTTATGTAATTCTCAGGAATATTTATCTTAATCGTCATTTGTTTCCTTTTGACTGTCTACCTTATTCTGAATACTTAATGTTACTTCTATATTCTACCAACATAATCTCTCTCCATGTCAACAAATTGAAACTATTAGTAACTTCTTAGAGAATATGATCATATGTGACCACATTTCAAATGTGTTTGCTCTTTGTACAGATGTCACAGAACCATTATTAGTCGAAGTTGATCGGATCTACCATCTTGCTTGCCCTGCTTCCCCAATTTTTTACAAGTACAATCCTGTAAAGGTAGTATTTATGTTTCTCCTCCAAGCATGATGGTTTCTCTAATTTGGCTCCTTATCTGTTGTTTGCTATTTTCCCGCATCTTATTCACATGGTTCAGTGACATGACTCAAAACTAATTCAGGACTTATTGATGCCTTTGAAGGGTGTGAAAAAGCATCCAAAGGTTTGGTTTTTAAATTTATATTTCACCACTAGCCCTTAAAATCTGCCCTTTCAAAGACATTATCAAGGAGTAATTTTAATAGAGGAGCGTCCCAAATTTCAGTATCATAGATCACTCATCCAATGAGGAGAAGGAAGAGGCATCTATAGGCTTAGGTTACATAACCCTCATATGTTCTGCAAAGTTGTTTTGAGCCTGCTCAATCAGTGAACCTGAATCCTTTTCCTCAATACCTTAATTTTCTAATCGTTACTAAAATTATTAGTAATTTTTTGCTTCTATTTGGAAAGGTTTTTTGGACTATAGTACTGTTCTGATTTGGAATAATGGGATGATACCTTCACAGACAATAAAAACAAATGTGATTGGCACGCTGAACATGCTGGGACTTGCCAAACGAGTTGGAGCAAGGTTCAAGACTTCGTTCACTTATTTTTTACTTGCATCATCGAAGTTCTGTTATGTTATGTTCTCCACTCATTGTTGAAGAATCATGCTGCAGAATTTTGCTCACATCAACATCTGAGGTATATGGAGATCCTCTTGAGCACCCACAGACAGAGTCTTACTGGGGCAATGTTAACCCAATTGGTATATCCACTTTTTATTTCTCTGTCTCAACTTTAATGATTTACTGCTAGAGAGCTTTTGAGTTCTCCAAAGTTCTTATAGGATGATTTCTCCTTTGTCTCTAAACAGAAAATTTTCTTGGTTCTGTTCAAGGAGAAAATCTCCCTCTGTTCCCCTTTTTCTATTTTCAGAACTGATGAAATTTTTAAGACCATTTTCCACATTCAGATAATTGTTAGCAAACCATACGCAATTCAGCTCTCCACAGATTTCTCTTCTCCATATTGCATAATCTGGAAACAAATTTCAACCCATTCCATTAGTATCCTCTCTTTACTTAACCAAAAAAACATTGAAACAAGCCCACAAATTTTATCACCTTGAATCCATGCAAGGGTTTCATGTTTGATAATCTGATGTTGGTATCTCAAAACTTGCCTGAAGTTGACAAGATGGATCTGTACGAATGGCATATACATAAATAGATTATTTACTATATGTACTGCAGGAGTGAGGAGTTGCTATGATGAGGGGAAGCGTGTCGCTGAAACTCTGATGTTCGATTATCATCGTCAACATGGGATAGGTAAAAATATGGTTGCATGAATACCTTGAACGCATTTCTACATTGAACTGAGGGCACTTATAATTTTACACTTCTTCTTTCTTTCTCTCTTAGTGTTTTAGGAAATCCACATATTAATGTTTTACATTTATTTAAGGCCAAATCCTCAATATACTCTGGTTGTGTTTTGTGACAGAAATACGCGTTGCTAGGATCTTTAACACATATGGGCCCCGAATGAATATTGATGACGGACGCGTTGTCAGCAATTTCATTGCTCAAGCACTTCGGTAATCCTCAATTTTCTTTTCTTATGGTTTTTCCACATGTTGTTTTGCTTTATTTAAAAAAGAAATATAATTGAAGCCTGTTTAGGATTGCAATAATGTCCAATAGAGAATAACAAAATTTCAACTGAAGAGAAAAGCCCCGCAAGGGGGTCTTGAGGTTGGAAGGAATAAGAGTTTTCCCATTCATGCTATGTATTATCTCCTCTGTATGTATTGTAAGTTTGTAACCTTCTATTGATGGTACTTTGGATTAGCATGCTTCTCTGACAATCGTATGGCAATTGTCTGCAGAGGTGAATCCTTGACAGTTCAAGAACCAGGAACTCAAACACGAAGTTTCTGTTATGTATCCGACCTGGTTAGTGTACAGTACTTAAAGCTTATATGTATGACATGTAAAGTTGAGTACTACATTTTTTTTAATTGTTATATGATCTAATCTGCATTTTTTGAATGTTAAAGGTTGATGGCCTAATCCGACTCATGGAAGGAACTGATACTGGGCCAATCAACTTAGGGAACCCAGGTGCTTTGTTTGAGTGCTTGTGCGCAGACATGAATTCTGATTGTATATCAGTTATTTTTGGTAGTATAAACTGACTCTGGTACTTGTTTGTAATCATAGGTGAATTTACAATGATGGAACTTGCGGAAACAGTGAAGGAGGTCAGTTTTGTCTTTACCCTTGTTTCTATTTGTGCATAAATGACATTCGATTTTCAATGTTAACTAGAAAATGTTGAGAATATCTTACAAAGCCAGAGAAACAACCCTTTCCTCCCAACCCCACCAGGAAAAAAAAAAGGAAATGAGGAAACAGAGAAGGGATTGTGCCTTTCTCATTAGTTTCTTTGTAGATTGACTTTTGTAATCTCTCTTCGGGTGTGATACTCAAATATATATACATAATGGTAGAGATTAGAGAATTGATTTAATAGACAAGTGAGTTCACAAGTTGCTGAAATAAAGCTAATGGTTTGAAGGAGGCACAATAGTTGGATGTTTTTGAATTCGTAATTTGTTTGAATGCTTAGGTGATGATGTACTTCACTTTCTTACCTGATACCTGATGTAGTCCTAATTCCTCCTCCAATGTGATCTGCAGCTAATTGCCACTGATGTGAAGATAACAGTTGTGGGCAGCACTCCAGATGATCCACGCCAGAGGAAGCCAAACATCTCAAAGGCGAAAGAATTGCTTGGCTGGGAACCCAAGATTACCTTGCGCGATGGTCTGCCCCTCATGGAGGAGGATTTCCGGGCTAGGCTTGAGATTCCCAAAAAGTAGAACACAGACAAAGCGGTGTGGCATGGAAGTTCAACAGAGTTTACTTGTCTGAGTTTTGTTCGGAAGATATGAATTACCCATTTTTAGTTCCCTCAATTTTGTTTGTTTATTGTACCGGAGAAGGAAAAATTTTTGTTTTTTTCCTTCTATTTTTTTTCTCTTCCCTATCCATTTTTATGATATAGCTAAGAAATAAACAACTGTGGTTGTTGATTTGTTATGGATGTAGAGAAACTTCCTCATTCATTCAATAAATTCTTATAAATTTGTCTTTGTGCCAGGGTTGAATCTCTTACCCATCTGTGTTGAACTATGAACTGTCCTTTCCTTTCCTTGCATTGTTTTATTGCGTTCTCAAACCTAAGGGATTCCATGAACACCATGACTTGGAATTATGTGTTTTGGGCGAGTTTGATTGTATTACCAAAAAAAATTGTCGCGAGAATTACTTGATGGTATATGTTCATGAGTATCAATCATGTGGAAATCTCAATGGTTGAATGTCTTTTTCTTTTAATTAGCCATTGGTGGATATTTTTCCTACTCTTCTTTGAAAAAAAATGAAAAAGAGAGACTTTCCCATTCGTGCTATACATCTGAGACAAATGCTAGTCTGCTACATCAAAACTCCCATCAGCATCTAAATTTGATATTCAGGCGTAGTGTGCTATTTACTCGTCCCTTTTTTTTATTTATATACAACATTGAGTTGAGGTCCTTTATACGAGTAGAGGTTTATGCTCTTTTGACATTTTTCTACCATACACTAGGAGAGGGAGTCCTCTAAAATCCCACAAGAAAAATTAGAAATGAGTCTTTCATTAGGCCTACTTCTTAATATATGGTAAAATATAAAGAAAACACTAGACCTTGTTAACACTTTTTAAGTATAAATTCAACAAAATCTCTTATTTTTCAGATGTCATTAATCCATTTCAAATAAAAAAAATTTGTAACATGGGGAGTACAGGGATAAATTTTGGTATCATCAGATTTGTGAGGATAGAGCCCACAGTGTCATTGACATCTATGGAGAATTCAATCCGTACTTCAAAAGAGTCAACTGCTCATTAAGCCTCTTTTTAAAATGAAAAAAGTAATACGCATTCATAAAAACCTAGATCATTGTTGTTTCAAAAGAATGCAGAAGTCACCTTGGTTCGCTCTTGGTCTGAACCTGGTTCTTGATGGCAAAACAAGGGTAAGAGTGGGCCGCCTCTGAGGATGAGAAGCCACCTCCAATGATTAAGTCAGTAAACGAAGAAACCAGAGTCCTCCTTTAGAGGAATAAATGCCTAAGAAGAAAAGGAAGGGAATGTCTTTTGGAGTAGTTGCAGAAGAATAATGGCTAGGTATTCAAAGTCTTACTCTTTACCCATGCATGGTGATGACATATATGGCTGGTCCATAACTCATAAGAGAATAGACGCCCCATAGCCCTACAATATCCTTGTATTAGAATGAAGAGTGGAGATGGCCTCTTGATGGTAACTTGATCAGCAAGCCAGCAAGTTGATTTGCTATACAACTTGAGATAATATCATTGAATCAAAGGGTCAACATCATACTCACATTGGAGTGACATCAATCCCCAGCTGAGCAGACAAAACGTGAGGGTGCTGCACTCGATGATGGTTTTGAGCAAATGAGAAGCGACCTTGCCAGCATTGAACATTTAATGATTCTCAGTGCATTCAATGCTAAAATTAATGTTGTAATTGACATCTAGACAAAGATACGCTGGATCTCCCCACAACGTTACTTTTACCGAGAAGTCTCACTATGACAATTTGGGTGTCACCACGATATTCACTCCTCAGCGAGCATCCCTTCGAGAAGCGCCCATCTGAGAAGTTTCAAGTGAACCATCCCAAATCAAATTTGAATCCTTGGTTTGATTTGGATGGTTCATTCAAGCTCGATGGCTTGAACCATAGTGGGTATAACAATCATATATCATATAAACAAAGAGAGGTTCAAGTAATCAAATTTCTTCTTTATTCCCTATAAATGATAATAGTCCTCTCATAAAATCTCTTTTTCGTTTAATGCCATCAGATGCAGGGACATTACTCATTTCTTCTTGTAGGACATTACTCTCTCCTACAAGAACCCTGGCACAAAAAATAGCAACCAATACCCCGGCCCTGGCTGCTGCACCACCTTGCAAATAAGTCGCTTTGGTAATAAATTTAATCCATCTAGAACCAGAGCAATTCATGGCCCGATTCTCAGTTCTAGATCACCATAGAATAACCAAGATTCCTCCACTTCCTGAACCAATATGGATTAGAATCCCTGCAGATGGTTTCCGTACTTTCGAGCATTTAAACCTGGGTAAGATGCTTCTTAGCAACTTCTATTCACATGACCTAATGGGTATAGATTGTAAACTCAGTATAAGCGGTTAAGTTGGTTACCGCCATTATGAATCGGCCCCAAAAAGATTATCTAAAGTTCCATCACATGGCACACGAACCTGAAAAATCCCCACAGTTCAAATCGACTTGTGAAAGTTATAAAAACCTAACACCTAGCAAGGACGATGTCGACAATAAAGAAAGTCATAAAACTCTGAAGAAACAAGAAGAAGATTGAAAAAATCTATAGAATTTCATGTCCCTTAGAAGAATCTTGAAGAAAGTTGTAGAATTTTGAAAAATGGCGTAGAATTCTAAAAAAAGAAGAAGAGGTTTGCAGAACATTGTAGAAGAGAGAAGAAATTTGAAGAATGTAGAAGAAAAAAAGTAGAAAATTGATGAAAGAAGTAGAAGATTGAATAAATAAATAAATTATTCTTTTATTCGATTTACATCCCTTATAAATATAAATGAATCTTGATAAGCATGCAGTTATCATTATTTATTTAATTTAATTCCCCATACTTATTTAATTGAAGAGAGTTAATTGAGTATTTTTGTGTATTTTTCAAGAATAAGGTGATTTTGGATATTAGAGATAATATGGAGTAAGTTGGCAAATATATTAGATATTGGTGGATTTTAAATCATGACATTCAATCTTGCTGCCCAAGAAATCATGAAAAGTGAGATCTTAGTCAAATTGGAAACAGGTGGAGGTCTAAGGAACAAAATTGGTAATAAATCTGAAAATCGGGTAAACAGACCTACCTTCAGTATTTTGGGCATATCTCTCTCATATGAGCTTGGATTTTGATGATTCAAGATGCTATGGAACGATATTGAAAATATCTACAACTTTCCAATTTTGAGTTTTTCCAAAATCCGAAAGAATAAAGGTCAAATCGATGGGTAAAGAAAAGGGATTCATTGTATGCGGGAGACATAAAAGTGAAGCCAACCACAGAGAAGAAAAGAAGGCGGCGAACTCGGCTCTCATTTCTCTCATTGCTGAAGAAGAAGACCACATCTCTCTCTCTCCCTCTCCCTATGTTTCATCTTTATTTTTGTTATGAACTTTGTGATAATGAGTAGCTAGTTCATTTTCTTTGGAATGTAGATGAACCATGCTTATTTCATTAATTTGATTATTCTATATCTTCTAATTGATTGTGTTTAGCCAAAGATGTTCTATAGCTCAGCAAACTAAGCGTGCCAAGCTTCCGCGAATGACGATAGTCTTGCGAAGATAGAGCATATCTAGGAAGACTATCCCTAATTTGCTTTGAAGTGCAGAGTTATATCAGTGCATTGGGGATTCGAAATCCCAAAGATCTTCACGTATTCATAATTAACGTTTTTGCATTAATTAGTAGATTTAGTTTAAATTTAGTTTTGTTGAATTCAATCTTAGTGACTTAGCCTTTTAGTTCCCCATAGTTCGACCCCGTACTATCTGCTCGCTAGATTAGTATAGGATTTTATTTTTAATTGGTTAACGACACAATCAAATCTCACCCTATTTATAATGAAAATTTTGAGGAAGAGAGACCGCCTTTAATAAACAAAAGTGTTACCATACCTCAGTTGTTTGTAAAAAAATTGTGTTCTTAGTACAATTCTGTTAATTATCCAGCTCTGTTTCGTGTGAGTATATCTTTGTGAGTTCATATTCCAGCTCCGCTGACGAACTGCAATTTTCTTCTTCATAACTTCGACAATATTGCTTTGCTCAAGAGTATGTTGCATATTCATATGTTGTTTGATCAAGAGCATTCCTCAGACATTGCTACAGCAGTTCCCAGATTGGCCCAATAAACTCCAATTTTGTGCTTGGACTATAATACATTCTGGGTTTTCCATCATCCATGATCCCATGGTGAAATTGTGCAACTATAATAAGGGGCAAGATACAAAGTGAGTGAAATGATCAAAAAGTCCAAACATGATGTAACTTCATCAGCAGAGAAGAAATTCTTTCTTTTCTACAATGAAAGAAAAATTCAGGGTTGAGGTAGCAAACCATTCATCCCCATTTGCTGAGTTTGCCTAACTAATGCAGATAGGCATAATCATACTCCTCTATAGTTTAGACTGAAAAGAAACCAACGTACTAAAAAGTAAATCCCTAAATTAATTCGTATTTATGAAGTCTGTGGTGGGAAAATGGTATAAATTTAACGTTTTACATGAAAATTAATGAGATTGCCACCATGAAGATATGCACTAGAGCCACGAAACCAAATTTCGCATACTGAGATTGCAATCATAAAGGCTATGCATAATGCACTAAAGGCATTAAATAAAAAATTTTATATGAAATTGAAGCTACAGGGTTCCTTTAAATTGGTACACATCCAGGAACACTGGCTGAGACAAAGGACACACTACCAACACTTTTAAAGTCTCCATATTAATATTCAATTAAGCTCCATATCCAGCCTGACATATTTCAGGAATCAAAAATGATCCTTATTGAAGAGAAAAGGACAGCCTTAAAAAAATGGCAAAACCAAAGAGCTTAACCATTGTAGCAACTGTTATTTGATCTCAAATCAGCAACAAATAGCCAGAGCCTTCATTACTGCCTGGGAACTACATCAGGAGCCTGGAATTCACCTGCAGTAAGAAAAACCCATCAAACCATTAAATAAAAGCAAAAGATAGAACCTTCTTCCCCCCGAAATGCACAATCAAAAAAATAGTCAATCTAAATTATAACTTGGGTTTCTACCAGAACGGTCCCCATTACAACCACCTACTTACTTTCTTCGTAAGTACGTCCAAAATAATGTACTTCTCGTAAATAATAGGAACGATATTCACTAAGTTTGGGTTCTTGTGGTGAGATAAGGATTTCCCTTTGGATCAAGGAACCACATTTGATGCACTTAAATGCAACATGAGACACCAATCATGCACAGTTATGAATTTCTACCATCTAAAATGTAATTGATTATTGTTGTATTATTTTTAATAAAATAAAAAATAAATGTTTCATTTTCTTGGATTTATAAAGTGCATAAAACTTTCCTTTATTTGAAGTGTTTTTTATTCTATCCCACATCGCAAACCGAGAAGTGGGAATCCAAGTTAATTAATAAGCACTGCCTATTAACTTTAATTTATAATAATAAGGCATACCAATGCTTGTGCGGTGTACGAGCAAGGATGGTGTACTGTTGTTTAGACGCTTTTGGCACACACATGCTTAGTACTTTGCACGCTTGCATCCCTTTGAGCAAGATTAGATTTGAACTGCGTATTTTGATCAACAGTAAATCAAGGGTGACGGAAGTAGATCCATTGGATTCCTAGAATTTGTTACAAGATGATACACAAATCTACTCGATGGTTCACTCTAGACCATCAGATCATGCGGCCAAACGATCCAACAGCTGAGATTTGAATATGGGCATTGGTATTCCTATAGAGAGGAGCATCCATACGAACAGAGTCATGAACTATTCAATACAAGCACCTCAATGCCTATGAATACCCTCAAGCTTAACAAAGAGACAGAAGCAAAATCCAAAATTCTCTCTGTTCATGGGTTTTGTCTGTGCTTTGCAGAACCTGGGAAAACCAACTCTAAGTTGGGCTTCTTTGTATTCTGGGAGACGGTTAGCCGGTACCCTAAAGCACCTTCTGTGGGGGTGAATTACGTCTTAAGGACAGCTCCTACAATAACACACCTAAAAGTTCCAACTTTCACATTGTGCTCTCTTGCTCCTAATACTTCATTATTTAACAATTATGACTCAAATAGGTACACCAAGATAGGCATTATGTTTCAAAAGGACTCTAGGGCAACAGACCATGAGCTAAACTTGACAATGAGTCATTACTGAATCACCTAGACTAGGTTTCTGAATACCGGATAAACTTCCAGCACTGCAGGCCCCAAAAAATTGAGATAACCCACACATACATAGGACTAACAGAGAATATGAATGTCCATATGCTGACTGAAGGGTCTTCAAGTGAACCTAGGTTGGAACAATCTTAACTTTCAGCTGCTAGGTAACCCATCCAAGCAAGAAAAACTCGACTCATAACAGCTAGTCAAAATAATAAATAACTAGAGGTTTTTTCAAGGACAATAGTATAGTAAATAATCTGAAATTGAGAAGGAAAGCAGACACGCAAATTATCAGAACTCCAAAATCCAAGTGAAAGACTCTGACATGTAGGTGAAGAGGTATTCTTGGAGCTGAAACATAAGTAGGGAAAAACAGAATAGCATCAATGATTCTGGGGGTTTGTACAATTAACAATATTAGTCTTTGCTTGCAATTTCAAAAACTTATATCTTCTTCAACCTTTGAGGAGGAATAGAAATTCAGAATTAGAAGTCAGGACTCCAAGGCTAGCTGGCCAGCATTGGTCTGCAAGACGGATAGATCCCATACTCCGTCTTTTGTAATCTTTTTCAGTTTCAGTTCAAGTTCTATGTCTATAGGAGTATAGGGAGTCCGAGGCCCAATAGGTCTTTTCAAGTTCTATTCTTTTAGGATTCTATTTCCTATTTTTTTATGAAGTGTAAGGCTGTACGGCCATTTAAATACACCCTCTGAGTGCAAAGTAAAGGAACCAGAGGTTTACACAATTTCCAGCTTGGGCATCAGAACTGGTTCCCTTTTTGGATTATTGATCTAATGTTTAACGCCCAGTTTGGGCTTTCTTGGTCGTTAAAGTCCAAGTACCTTGAATTCTTGGTGGTTAAAATCCAACATGGTTAAGATTATTGGCAGTTCAAGTTGAATATTCTCGTTAGGTTGTGGATCCAGATGTCATTACCATCTTCAATTCCTACATTAAAAAATAACAGATCCATAGTACAGCAAGAACCCACCCCTTTATTTTCCTTTTTTATCCATTCCTTGAAATCCCTACATTGACCTCAGCTTGTTGCCCATCTAGATCCCCCCCCCCCCAAACCAACTATCCAAACCTGTCCAAACTTCATGCACATCATTCCCCCTAACCTCAGTGACCTTCAACCCAAATCTCAAACAGACCCATCATCCCAAACCTAGAAAACAGTTACATTCCCAACAACAATAGCCTAGATATAGCCCAACCTACCTATTAGATTATCACCAAGCTTGGTAGATTATCCCTCTACATCATTCGTACATTCACTCCAAGTTTCAGCCCATCCTAACACATAGAAATCCCAATTCCGACCTCAAGAATATTGACTCCCTAAGAACCTAACCTATCCATGGGCACCTTCTTGCCCTTGTTCCAATTAGATTTCAAACTAAAACAGACATTCTGCTTGATTGTTAGATTGTCAACATTACATTATGTGGCTTTTAACAAAATAATGTACCCAAAACTGAGAGAAGGAAATCCAGTTGAAGACTGAAAAAAACCAAGTAAATGGGAAAGCCTACAATAGGTTTTAGACAAATAGAAACATCAAAGCAGGACACATAAAAGCATGATACAATAAGTCATCAGGCAGACTGAGCATATTGCATACATGTACAGGAATGTACCAACAAATGCTTAGCAGAAGGCTTGCACACAGCACATTACACGATGCAGATCTGACAACTTAATCTTAAGTCTTGAACATTCATGATCTATCTGTTCTACGCATTCATCTATAACAATTTTTAAGGTTGAAAAATCAACGAAAGAGTCGGTATAATAGAATCCAACAAGAAGTAACATTTTTTCAAATCTATAGGCCACTGAGTACTTCTTTCGTATCATGGATGATTCCTAAAATAATCCGATTAGGGACGTGAGATGAACCAAATCACGAATAACTACTCAACCTTGACAAAATTCAACTCTATAACCCCTTGCCGAGTAGAAAAAATACCTTCGATTTATAAAAAAAACAAGACTAACAGTAAATACACGCAAACGAAAGGATAATTGATCAAATCTATTGATCAGAACGAAATAATGAACGTAACCAAATTGATCATTCTCAAAACCTAAACCAGATCTGGGATCCTGAATAACAAGAGACTACAAAGAATCAGAGTATCAATAAAGAATACGAGTAACATTCTAGGGTTGGATGATTGAAATGAACTTGATCCAAATCGAAGAAGTACCTCTTGTGCCTCTGAACGAAAGGGGAATTCTTAGCATCCTCCTCTGCGAAAATTAATTAATGCGTACACGATCATATTAGATATCATAAAGTTCAAACGAGTAGATAGATAAGTAAGTAACCAGACAAGAGGAAGAAGTACCAGTAAGACCAAGAGACATCTTGGTGATGATGGCGCCAGTGATGGCGAAACCGACCAAGAAAGGCCAGTTACGGTTCCACTCTCGCTTGAAGAATACAGGCCATGGATCGAATCTCGGCATCTCTGTTACTATGTGTTCCACACGCCCTAGCGTTCTCCTTTCTTGCTTTTCTCGTCGTCACGGATGAGAAAGACAGCAGCGGCGACAATCCAGCAGCTTGGCATTAAAAATGATCCTTTAATACAAAATGTGAATTTTTTATTTTATTTTTTATTTTTTATTTTTACAAATAAACCAAAAAATAATAATATCGGAGAAGGGTAAGTGGGTAACCAGCATGTGTCGGACCCGTGCAAAAAGATGTGCATTAAGTGTGCAAGTTTGGGCTCGAGCCTGTCCTAAGCTTGAATAGGAGGGTAAGTTAGGGCCAACATATTCTAGCCCTGACTATGATCAAAGACGGGCCTGAGATTACTCTTTGGCTTGCCAGACCTGTCCGGCCCATCCTTAATTTTTTGCCCCAACTCTGGCCTTAATTTTGACATTGATTCTGGTCATAATCCTGGCCTTAATTTTATCCCTGATATTTGATCTCAATAAATTAGGAACATGGACAAAAATATGGTCAATCAGGGTTAGGGTCAACTGCCAAGTGTAGGGTCAATCAGTATAAGGGTTAGGACATGTTCAAGTATAGGGCCAATTAGGGTTAGAGACAGGGCCAATCAGGACTAAAGACAGAGCCAATTAGGGCCAAAGACAGGGCCAATCAATGTGAGAATGGACTTGGCTTGGCCCTGTAGGGCTAGGGTCAGGGACGATAATCCTTGACCCTAAATTAATGTCAGGTAGTAATGAGCTTAAATTATAATATATATGGTTGAGCTTTGGATTGCAAAAGTCTGACCCTGTTGCAGCCCTATTTAACTATTTTTGACTTCGAAAGATATCTTAATTGGTAAGAAACCAACCCCTCCAAGTAGAATGTCAAAGTTCAAATATCTTAGAGGCTATAGCAAACCGCTACCTTATATTATATAATACTCCCATTCTCAATATATTAAGTTACCTACAAAATAACAAAAATTGTATGTAAGGTAAGATGCAGGACCGACAACCTCTTTAGGGATGCTTTTCTTTTTTTTTGTTTTTTTCTTTTTTTTTTTGCCAAACACAAAAAAAGAAATTCATTCAAATAAACAAGCCTGGGGAAATCCTCCCAGTAGGAATAGAGTACAACAGATCAAGACCTCGTAGTGGTTGCATCCACCAAACTTTAGACATACCTAAATAGCGAGCATCTCTAGCTAACAAATCTGCAGAAACATTATATTCTCACGAAATATGGATTGTTACACAAGTGTCAAACCCCAACAACAAGCTCCTAATGAGCTTAACTAAGTTTGAACAATTCAAATCCAAAGTAGTAGAGTCACCATGTAAACTAGAGACGTGGCCGGTGGCTCCACTTCTACTATTACTGTAGCTCACTTTGAAAAATCACCGCTATTCACCAAAATTGAAGTGAAAGTCACATCTGTCCCTACATCACACTATGGCCTCTTTGGAAACCTTTAAAACGTTAATTTCAAACAAATACGTGAACCTTTAAAATCTAAAGTTCTCAATAAAATCAAATTCCTCTTTAGATCTGATAGATATCTAATTCCAATCAAAACTTGCGTAATCCATCAAACATACAAATCCATACAATCCCAATCCAGACAAATTCACTTTCGACATTATTTTGTAAAATAGAGGCGACATGATTAAGAGTTTAATGGTTGAAAATAGAATTACACCACATCTCAAGAGAGCTACTCATAAATTTCCCCAATTTCTTACTCAGAATTATCGTCACATGAGAATGGCCGAAATGTTGTTATTACCCAGTCTTCCACCAAGTCAAGCGTGTATCGATCATTGTTACGCAAAATCTCCAATACATATTTGCATCTATAATAACCAATTAGAAGCAAGTCAATAGATTAAGGGTTGGATTAGTTGGCAATTACCAATGCATCATAGTATAAGATCAAATTGACCTTGCGTTGGATCGATTTTAAGACCATTACTAACTCGTTATTAAACAACTTTAAAATAAAAACTAATATCTAGATTTTGGATCATGCCTCTTGAGCTTTAGGCTCAAATAACCCATCCTATTTAATATATTGAAATCGGGTTATAACTTATACCATACTGGGTTTTTCAATGATTTGGTTCGGTTATTGTTTCAAGCTAACAGGTTGGACCAAATTGAATAGATGAGTTTTTCGATTCCAACCTGTATTGCATCCAATTAGCCCTGGCTTGGTCTGATTTTGATATTAACGGGCGGGTTCGATCATCGAATTTACACCATTCCTTAGCTCTAAGGGCCTGCATTATGAATATTTCTGCTTCTTCTACCCAACAAATTTGAATATTTCTGCTTCTATGTCTATAGTTGGCCCCTAGGCCAAGGGTGAGTCCAACTTTTACTTGTTTTCTGTTTGGAACTCCTTTTCTCATTTTCATCTTTTCAATATTAACCTCTTTAATGAACTCCTCCTGTATGTCTCTTATTTCGAACAATGGAGAATTCTCAATAAAAATGGCAGGGAAAACCTTATTATAAATAAGAACGAAATCTCAGTCTATTACTCAAAACACATGGTTGAAATATATTTGGAAATTACTCCTTCACTCAAAATTTTAAATTTTCTTTTGGTGTCTTCTAAATGCAGGGCTACCAGTCAAAGCAGTACTCGCCCAATGGACACCAATATCATCAAAATGCGAACTTTTTGGAAATAGTGTAGAGTTCCTCTGGCATACATTTCTCTTGGGTGAATGGATGAAAAGAATATGGGCTATAGGCCCTCTAGGACTCCGAACATAAAGAATTACACATACATCCATCAGTGACCTATGCCATTCTTTCATATCAAATATTGGTCTTGACAAACCATATAAACAAATGGTTGGTGTCCATCTAAATATTTTGTTTGGATAGAAAGAAACAACAAAATATTTAATAAGCAAACTTCCAACCCCATAAGAGTTTTCAATAATGTTTTATATTGGATTAAAGATCTAAAACTCAAAACACAAGAAACACCATAAATCACACACATCTTGACACAAGTAAGGCCTTCTAAATCTTATATTTGTTTTTGTGAAAGTATTACTAACTCGAGTCAACTACCAATTTTGATGTGTACAAGGGTACATAACTAAGATTTGAACAGCACCAGATGGAGTGTGAGACTGTTTTGGGATGAACAACTACAATATATCAGTACGGAAGGACTAGGGAAAAGGAAATATCATCGAGGCACTTTTGTTGGGATTACAGGACGTAATAGACCAAGCCAAAGTCCTCAATATTCAACTATATGAGATTTGGTGTAATGAAATAAATATTTGATCTACTTCTGCTGCTGAAACACAAAAGTTGGCCAATAGCTTATGTCTTGCTTTTGGTACACATAACTTTTTGTATTAACAATATTAACCTTAGCAGGTTTAGTCATATCACACTCCAACAATGGTTCATCTATTTAGCTTCTAAATCCTCCGTAAAATACAAGAACATAGTAAAAGTACTAGACACTAATGGTCTTTGTAATTGCTACTAGAAGTAATATTAATCATTTTTCGTGTTTACGAAAAAAAAAAAAAAAAAGCCTCATTTTTCCTTTGCTTTTCACATCTTCATTCCCTTTCTCTAAGAGTTCATTCATTTTCTCCATAGTTCAAGCCAATTAAGGTCAGCCCAGCCAAACCCAAAGGACGGACCATAATTGGATTTTCAATACACGACTTGGGGTTGGGTCTGGGCCCGGTAATGAGGCCTAGGTTCCAAAATGTCTTATACATCTCGATCATGTTGCCATGTGAGTCTTTGTCTCCGTGACTAACCATATAGGTGTAACACTACAAACGATTAACCCCCCCCCCCCCAAAAAAAAAAAAAAAAAAAAAAAAACACTACAAACATTTCATTATAACTAAACTAAGCATTCATGGTGACGAGTATGGTTCCTCTGTCCTCTTGCATTTCGACCACCGGATGTCGCACACCCTCAAGTTGCAGACTGGCTGGAAGGCTTCAAACAAAGTATGCCAAAAGATAAATGGGAAGCTAGGAAATTTTTTAGCCTCCCCTGCTTCATAATCTGGGAACTGTGGCTTGCTAGGAATGATACTTTGTTTAAACTCGGAAGCAGATCTCCAATGGAGGTTGTTACTCGCACTACTGTGCATCACGAAATGTTTTGGAGTGCAAACAGTTTCAAAGATAAGGCATACGCACATCTCGAGAAGCACACCCTTCAACAACATCGGATGACAATCATACCAGCTGGCTGGCATCTCGTTAGAACCGATGCCGCCTTTGGTCCAAATGCAAATCAAATGGGCACAGGCTTCGCGGTATATAATGAAGATGGGCTCCTCACCAAGGCGGTCTCGAAACATGAATACTTTGGGTCGGCTCTTGTTGGAGAGGCCTTAGCACTGAGAAATGCCATGCTGGATGCTTTGGGAGAAAGCGTTGAAAAGGCAATTTTCCAATCAAACTGTGCCGTGCTAATCAATCATTTGCAACAGACGGCCTCAATCATTAATCTCCACTTGGATCCAATTTTATCGGACATCAACACCTTAAAGTCCTACTTCTTGGATTATAAATTTGATGTAATTCCTAGGACAAGCAATGCAATTGCTCATATCTTAGCCCTAAGGCAATGTCAATCATGGGCTCGACAGTTTGGCCTATTTCCTCTCTTTGGCTGAAATTTTCAGCCTTGGCTTTAGCTTATCCTTAATAAAACTTGTTTACCAAAAAAAAAAAAAAAAAAAAAAACTAAGCATCCGTGGTGACACCCTTCCGACCAGCAGACCGTCGATTGACTTGTAATCGACGGCCCATAATCATTCAAACCAATTCACCCGGATCGACAACCGCAGTCGTAGATTTAACTACGAAATTGACCGATGGCGCCATGAAACCCCGCCTGAAACCGAGTTCAAAACTTCATCTATAAAACCCATTCGACTCTCGCATCTAACAAACACGAAGCGAAATACTCCTTCTCTTTACGGTCTCAGCTAGAATCACATCAAGAACTTGAAAATGTCTGGTCGTGGAAAGGGCGGTAAGGGTTTGGGTAAAGGAGGCGCAAAGCGTCACAGGAAGGTTTTGCGAGATAACATCCAGGGCATCACGAAGCCTGCAATTCGTCGTCTTGCCAGAAGAGGAGGTGTTAAAAGGATTAGCGGTCTCATCTACGAAGAAACGAGAGGTGTTCTTAAGATCTTTCTTGAGAATGTTATTCGAGATGCTGTTACTTACACTGAGCACGCAAGGAGAAAGACTGTGACAGCCATGGATGTTGTCTATGCCCTCAAGAGACAAGGCAGAACCCTTTACGGTTTTGGAGGTTAATGCATTCCTTAGGGCAGTTCACGTTGTTTAGTTCTCTCTGTTTAAAGAAGTAGAAGAAACATGTACTATACTTGCTCTTGATTTACAGTGTAGTTAATAGTTTCTTCTACAATTATAAAATCATTTTGATTTGATATTCTTCTCTTTTTATAGTATTTTTTCTCTCAATATCGTCGGCTAGAAAAGGTTCCAGAATCAAAGGGATCAGATGATTTGCTTGCCTAAACCTTTTTGATTGCCTTCGAGTTTTCTAGGTTAGGTTAGTGCCTTGATGGCCTTAAAATATTGAAGCTTTCGTTTTCACCCAGCTATGGTTGATGCGTCCCTTTCGGATGGCAACGCTGAGAGCCTCCCTTGTTTTATTTCGAACTTTTGGAATAATTAACCGCGTAATTCATGATTCTGGACTCTGTCGCATCTTCGCCGAATAAGGGAAGGTCGTTTTTTGTTTTCCCTCTCCCTTTTTGGAGCTTTCCTGAATCTATTGTATATCAATATGTCTTGACTCAGAGGAAAAGATTCAAAGTGACTTCACGATTTTCTCGCCATATAGAAGATCACGATGTTCAATATAGGCAGAATCTTCCACTTTCTCGAAGCAATGAGTTTTCTAAACACGCGTCCGATGCTGTGGGGTTTTCTCAATTTGTGGCTAGAGGACGACGAAATACATTCCCTCCCAATCGGATATTGGCCATTAATGTTGTTGTCTACATGTATCTATCTTCTATCCACTAAATAATTCCATTTTTATTTATTTTTAGATTGTCGTCGAGGCGCAGAAAATCATTTGACAATCGATTCGTCAGTTTTCTGCGCAGGGGGAGAAAAGGGTAAACGAATCTGGCTTGTGATTGACGTTCTAGCTGAATCGTATTTGATTTTCTGGCGGGTTTCCGTCATTTTTCCGGTATGTGTACCCCAAGCGAAGACATGGTTTAGATTCTAAAGGGGAAGAAAGTTGGTGAACCTTCTGTGATTACCGTGAATTGCCCAGAAAAGACTGGTCTCGGTTGTGATATCTGATCTTGAATTTGGGCTTCGAATTACCAAAGCAGGTAACAATATTACTGTTGCTAATTTCCCTTGCTTTTCGTTTTCTTAAATCGAATCTACATTTCTTTTCTTGTGGTTCTTCGTGTCCTCTCTCATTGTTTCTGTAAACATTTTGTGGGTGTGGATGTCTCGACGGATGGCATTTGGTATTATGTCGTATTATGGGTTGTTCCTTATTCTGCTTCGCTCACGATGAATTGGGCAAGCTTGAAGAATTTGCTTTTATCTGTATGCCCTTCGTATGCGGTTTCGTTTTACTCTATTAAACAGTCAAGCTGTTGTACGAGTCCTCCAGTTACCTGTTGGAGTTCTGTTGCCTTGACCGGAAGGGTTTGCTACATGGTAATTATGGGAATGACTGTTTATATAGTTATACATATTTTCTATTCATGTTAAGAACCATACATGGTTTTGATATTGTTGTGAGTTTTACTTGCAGATGTCACTGAGGTCCTCTGCGGTCTTGAGCTTGTTATTCAGAAAGTAAAAGTGACGACACTCCTGATGGCAGGGTCTTGGACTTATTTTTCATTACAGAAAGCATGTGAGGTTTCTCATCTCTGTTTTTGTCTGGGTCTTGGATTTCCTTTTCCTAACAGGTAGCGTGTGAGGTTACCAATTTATGTTTTTGTTAACATGTATACTGGAAAAGAAAGTTGTTGCCGCGGCAGGGAGGGGGAGATGCAACTCGGGTATAAGTTGTACATGTTTTCTCGTTGATACGGAGAGATTATGATCAGACCGGGTTCATACCTGGTCCGACCCTTGACCCCCGATCGAGACGGAGAGAACCGACTCGCTCACGAGCGAATCGGATCCAGAAGATGGCTTGCTAAAGAAGAAAGCTTATTTGGCTGCAAGCGTGCCCTAATCCTACTTATGGATTAGGGTAATTACCCTAATAATGGCAGACTTGAATTGACGGCTGCGGATAATCATTATCGAAGGGATAATCATCACATAACCTAAAGGTTATCTCAGGAGTCCTCTACTAGTCCAAACTAGTAGAAGTCTATTGCTCAACGGATCTAATTGTTAAGATCCAACGACTACCCGAAGAAGGCTCAAGTGCATCCAACGAAGGAGATTCGAAGGTACACTCTATATAAACCTCACTACCATACAAGGTGAGGGGATCGAAAAGAATACTATTTGAGACTCAGGTTCAGATACATACTGATAGACCTAAACTATCAGCGATCTGCTATCTAGATCACCTTTCCCAGTTCTTCATTCCTTAGCTCTGTGCTTCTAGCAGAGCCGTTTGTGATTAAGTTCATCGACTGACTTAGCCTTCGGAGGTGGACTCCCGACCCCAGCGGTTGGGCCACATCTGACGCTTTCGTTTTGCAGGTCATCACGAGGAAATCTAAGGGCTGAGCAGATTTTGGACGCATCAATTGGCGCCGTCTATGGGAAACAACTTGAAAAACCATGGTGACTAGATCAGCAGCCGCTGCACAACGCAATTCCGGTGTTCAGATCCCTGGAGCGAAAAATCCAGATATTCCCTAGGAAAGCCAAAATCCTATCGAGGTAGATGGTGGCCAGGGAGGACGTAATCCTCCTCCTGATACACTCCAAGATCAATTGGATCAGGTAAAGATTCAACTCTTGGAGGTGAGCCAAGCTGATACACCTAAAGTCTATCAGTTGCAGAAATATGAAGAGAAAGGGAGAACAGAGGAGAACTTCAGAGAAGAAGGAGGGATGAGGATAAAATTTCTTTGTTAATTTGCTCTTTCACTCTCAAGGTATTTATAATCGCTCAATTACAATATCCTCGCCTCTCAACCGTGAGATCGATTAACCCCTAGAAAATATTCATCCCACCAAACTTGTCTCTCGTTGTCATAGGATTTCCATTCACGCTTTTATTCTGATATTTCCCCTTTGCTTTTACAACGCATAATCAGTTAGGCGATTTGGCATCTGGCGTGCTCTGGTGTCGATACGCAGCACTTCGTTGTGATCTTCTGCCCGCCCGTCCCGTGAACTGAATTTGGGTTAGTTGGAAGTGGTCCCGGCACAGCCGAAGCCTGCTCTGCTGCAACTTGCTCTCCCTCAGGAAGCTCAGAATTTCGGTTCGTATCAATACCTATCTCTCCAACATCAACCTTGTCCTCAAGGTTGAAACAAGGAAATTGTTTCTGAAGTTCCTTGAGATCCACCCACGATGATTCTTCCACAGGCACGTCTTTCCACTGAACAAGGACCTGGGATACCTGAGTTCCACGACGCCAAACGGATCGAGTCTGTACCACAGCCAGGGGTTGTAATTTTTCTGGAGGTAGCTCTGGAATAGGTGTGGCCGGAGATGGAATGCCGACATATGGCTTTAGAACTGAGATGTGGAAGACAGGATGTATATGAGATGTTGCTGGCAATTCTACCTTGTATGCCACCTGCCCAATTTTGTGAAGGATCTTGAAAGGCCCGTAAAATTTCTTGGAGAGTTTCTGGTTCAAACGAGCTGCGACGGAAACTTGTCGGTAGGGCTTGAGACGGACATAGACCCAGACCCCTTCTTCAAATTGTCGATCGCGACGCTTCCGATCGGCCATAGTCTTCATGCGACTCTGTGCCCGCACTAGATTGTGCTTGAGTGATTGCATAATCTGAGTTCGCGTTTGCAACTCATCTTGTATTGCTGCATTCGCGGGTTCGCCCGGAATGTAACGAGTAAGCGATGGAGGAGGGCGTCCATATACAGCCTCATATGGTGTCATGCCAATTGAAGAATGATGGGAGGTGTTGTACCAATATTCGGCCAAACTCAAGTACCTTACCCAATTAGACGGGTTGTCGGCAACATAGCATCTCGTGTACATCTCCGGGCTCCGGTTGGTGACCTCGGTTGACCGTCGGTTTGGGGGTGATACGCCGAACTCATGGCGAGCGAGGTACCCTGCAGACGGTGTAACTCCTTCCAGAAAGAACTCAGAAAAATTGGGTCTCGATCACTGACGATAGATCTAGGTATCCCATGGAGTTTCACCACATCATCGAAAAATTTCTCTGCCACTGTGTAACTGGTATAGTGTGGAGATAGAGCCGAAAAGTGACAGTACTTGGATAATCGATCGACTGTGACCAAAATTGCTGATCGCCCTTTTGAAATTGGAAGACCGGTGATGAAGTCAATTGAAATCTCCTCCCACACTCGTTCTGGAATTGGTAAAGGCTGAAGGAGTCCCATCGGTTTCATGTTGTTCGGCTTCATCTGTTGGCAAATTTGACAAGCGGCCACATATATCTCGACATCGGATTTCATTCCCTTCCAGAATACATTGGAACAGAGTCGTTTGTAGGTTCGCCAGATTCCGGCGTGGCCTCCTTGTGGTGATGAATGATATTCTTCCAAAAATTTGAATCTCAGCTCGGAACCTTGGGGAATCACTAACCGGTTGTGGAAGAGGAGGATTCCTTGTTTAACAGAGTATCCAGATGAGCCGAGTGATTCCTCTGTGACGGCCTTACATATTGCTTGGAGATCCTGCGAATTTTGCACCTCCTGTTTGAGGGTTTCCAATATGTCAACCGTGATTAACGTGACTGAGAAAAATTCGTTGGGAGCTTCTGGCCTTCGGGACAACGCATCAGCAGCATTATTTTCCCTTCCTGGTTTATAACTAATCTCAAAGTTGTATCCAAGCAGCTTGGTGAGGAAACGTTGTTGCTCCGGCGTCTGAATCGTCTGAGCGGTAAGTTCACGGAGGCTCCGTTGATCCGTTTGAATGTAGAATTTGCGCCCAAGCAGGTACTGTAGCCATTTTGCCATCGCCTGAGTAATTGTCGTCATCTCCCTCACATAGGTAGAAGAGGATTGAAGTTGGGTAGACAGTTTGCGGCTGTAAAAAGCGATGGGATGCCTTGACTGAGATAACACTGCTCCAATGACAACGCCGGAAGCATCGGTCTCTATTGTAAAGGGTTGTGAAAAATCTGGCAATGCCAAGACTGGAGCTCGAGTCATGACATTCTACAGTTCCTGGAATGCTTCGAGTGTAGCCGTCGTCCATTCATAAGCCCCCTTTTTTAGGAGATTGGTGAGAGGAGAGGCAAGCTGCGCATAACCTCTTATAAACCTACGGTAGTACCCAGTCAGCCCTAAGAACCCCCTTACTTCTTTAATGCACTTGGGTATGGGCCAGTTGTTAATGGCTTGGATTTTCTCTTGATCCACTGAGAGCCCGTGGGCTGAGACTACATGGCCCAAATACCCAATCTCTTGTTGACCAAAGAGGCATTTAGAACTTTTGGCATAAAGTCTATGGGCCCGTAGTATCTTCAAAACTGATTCCAAATGAGCTAGATGGGCCTCCCAAGTTGGGCTGAAAATTAATAAATCATCAAAGAAAACCAACACATACCTCCTTAAGATGGGCTTGAAAATCGCGTTCATCATCGCTTGAAACGTAGCCGGAGCGTTTGTGAGCCCGAAGGGCATCACCAAGAATTCGAAATGCCCATCGTGGGTACGAAAGGCTGTTTTCGGCACATCTTCACGTTTCACTTGAATTTGATGATATCCGGAATGAAGGTCCATCTTTGAAAAATAGCTAGCCCCATGTAACTCATCAAATAACTCATCAATGGTGGGTATGGGAAATCGATCCTTGATGGTAATCGTATTAAGGGCTCGATAATCGACACAAAACCTCCATGTGCCATCCTTCTTCTTAACTAACAGTGCTGGGGACGAATATGGGCTAGTACTGGGCCGAATTACTCCATTCTGTAGCATGGTTTCTACCTACTTCTCAAGCTCTTCTTTTTGGAAGTGTGGATACCGATAGGGCCTCACGTTAACGGGCTGACTACCATTCTGCAGATGGATGCTATGATCATGGGCCCTTTCTGGAGGAAGGCCCACTGGTTCTTCAAAGACATCGTCATATCGATCCAACAGCTCCTTCAACTTCCCACTGGGCCTTGGCATGGGCTCTGTGCTTGAGTCTGTTAAATCAACTTTAAATAGCATGGCATGGTGGGCCCCCTTTAGAACACTTCTCATCTCATGATACTGAATTTGAAATGGACCATGATTTACTTCGCCCATCAAAATTACCTCTCGCCGTTGATCTTGAAACTTGACCATGAGATGGCTGTAGTCGAATATCATGGGTCCAAACGGTATCATCCATTCAGCCCCTAAAATCACATCTGCACCCACCATAGGGAGGGTATACGCGCCCAACACCGTATCATAGTCTTGTAATTTGAGCGTGAACTTCTGAACCCTGCCGTCGCAACGGAGTTTGTTGCCGTCTCCCACTAACATTGTTAAGCCGTCGGTAACCTCAACTGGTAATCCGATCAACTGTGCCATTTCTCTTCGCAAGAAGTTGTGGGTGCTTCCGCCATCAATCAAGACTTGAACCCTTACTCCATTGATCACTCCGGTAATACGTATAGTCCGCGGCGATTGCATTCCGTTGATGGAATGACAGGCCATCTCAACCATGGTTTCTTCGGCCTCCATCCTCTCATCCTCCGGCGACGAGTCACAAGGGTTCCCCTCCATAGATGCTCCTTGATCATCGTATTCCAACAGGAATAATTGTCGCTGCTTGCAACGGTGCCCAAAAACATATTTCTCATCACAATTGTAACAAAGACCTCTTTCTCTTCTCGCCTGCATCTCGATAGGCGTTAGCTTTCTTATGGGAATGGATGGTGCGGACGCTGCTGGTAATGCTAAGAGTTTAGGGGGAGCAGATGAGATCGGTGTGGGTAACAGAGGTGGCCTGGAAGTATTGGGATTAGGTCGAAACACAGGGCGTCGGTTCTCGAGGATTTTTGCCTCCTGTAATCGAGCGAGGTCCACTGTGGAAGGTAAATCCGTGGGTCTGAAAGCTATAACTTCATTACGAATCTCGCTCTTCAATCCAGAGATAAAGCAGCTTACTAAGAAGGTGGTCGGCAGATCTTGGATGCGGTTGGCAAGCGTTTCAAAACGGGTTTGGTAGTCGACGACTGTGGTGGTCTGTGATAGCTTGGCAAGTGTGGCGCGAGGATCCTCAAAGGCCGATGGCCCAAATCGGATCTCCAAGGCACGGGTAAAGAGATGCCATGAGGTGAACTGTCCCACTCGATGCATCCACTGAAACCATTGCAAAGCTGGTCCTTCCATATGAAAGGAAGATACTAAGATGCGTTGATCTTCGGGAGTTAGATGGTATTCGAAGAATCGTTCCGCTCTGAAAATCCATCCAGCGGGGTCGACGCCGTCAAATTTGGGGAAGTCGAGTTTAATACTCTTAGGTTTGAAGGTCTCGGCTAGGTTCTGGTGGCCAAAGGTGTTACGGTGGCGGTAGAGCTTGAAGGGGTGGATGGATTCGGTGTACGAGCAGAGAATTGCCTCATGAATTGGTCTACTCTTCCTGAAAGGGCGTTCAACTCCGCAGCTACGGCCGTAACCGCAGATTGCTGTTCCTCCATGGATTTATGCATTTCTGATAATCTTCCTTCCTGAGCAGCGGTAGTATTGCTAACGGTGGTGCTCAGGCTCTTCATTGCTTCATCGAGGTGCCTAAGGCGAGTATTATCGGCCATTTTGAATCCGGTAGGTCGGACCAAGATGATACACCTAAAGTCTATCAGTTGCAGAAATATGAAGAGAAAGGGAGAACAGAGGAGAACTTCAGAGAAGGAGGGATGAGGATAAAATTTCTTTGTTAATTTGCTCTTTCACTCTCAAGGTATTTATAATCGCTCAATTACAATATCCTCGCCTCTCAACCGTGAGATCGATTAACCCCTAGAAAATATTCATCCCACCAAACCTGTCTCTCGTTGTCATAGGATTTCCATTCACGCTTTTATTCTGATATTTCCCCTTTGCTTTTATAGCGCATAATCGTTAGGCGATTTGGCATCCGGCGTGCTCGGTGCCGATACGCAGCACTTCAGTTGTGATCTTCCGCCCTTGTCCCGCTGTAAGCTGAATTTGGGTTAGTTGGAAGTGGTCCCGGAGGTGGTCCTGGCACAGCCGAAGCCTGCTCTGCTGCAACTTGCTCTCCCTCAGGAAGCTCAGAATTTCGGTTCGTATCACAAGCACTCCGCATGCTCACCAGATGAGTGGTTTTACCACAAGAACCTGATCAGCGCGATTCAGGGAGACGTGCATTGCCACGTGACCAGAGATTGGTTGAAGACCGGAATATCGGTCGAATTTTCGTGGAAGGAGACCGAGGACTTAGGAGGATTGATGATCAACCTAGGCGAGACGATCGGTTCGACAGACCGCAAGAGAGTACAACTGATTCAAATATAAGGTTGGATACAGGGGTAAGAACTCACTCACCCACTGTCAGAAGAACCGTTCGTGATGATCGAGCAGTTCGCGATAAGCGGAATGCTCGGGAAGGATGGGCTGTTCGTGATGATCGAGTAGCACGGGATGATCGTGTTAATCGAGGTCGTGATCATATTGCTGAAGATCACCCGACCTAGATTGGTCAGGAATTGGCCAACATCAATGAGAAATTAGGGCAGTTGGCTAAGGGAAGAATAACTGAGGATATTTACTCAGTCATTCGGAAGACTCCCTTTGCTGAGCCAATTGCAGGATGTTAGTTTCCCCGTAACTTCCGTTTGCCTACCTTTTCAACATTCGATGGCTCCGGAGATCCAACAGCTCACATCGGCTATTACCAACAGACCATGGCAGTTTCAGGTAATTCTGATGAAATTTTATGCAGGTTTTTGGTTCATCTCTCACTGGAGCAAAGACAAAAGTGGTTTTCGAACCTCCCTCTCGGAAGGATCGTAAACTTTGACGAATTGGCGCGCCAATTCATAGGGCGATTCCAAAGTGGAATACAGGTCAAGAAAACGGAAGAAACCTTGTTTACTGTCAAACAAGGAAAGAACGAATCAATCAGAGAGTTTCTGAAAAGATTCAACAAAGTGACTATGGAGATAGAAAATTCTAATGGCAAGTAGCCAAAACTGCTCTATTTACGGGACTCACTAATCGGAAACTCCTGGAGTTATTACTACAGGATATGCCTGCGACTTATGCTTGAGTTGGTACGAGATGCCGGAAGCGGGTCAAGTCATGGAGATTCTAGATGCGCGCCAAGGAGATAATAAATTCTCCAATAAGGAACAGAAGGCTCCTGAGCAGAAGCAGAAGCCAAAGAAAAATGTCCGTGATCGGGTTGGAAAATCTCTGGCTTGGCGCCAAAGGTCCCCTGGTAAAAGTGAGTACACTTCATTGAATGCTCATCGGGCTGATATTTTAAATATCCTCAAAAGAAAAAATATTTTAAAGTGGCTGCCTAAAATTCTTTTGAAACCCGGAGAGCAGCAGGATCGAAAAAAGTATTGCCGATTCCACAAGGACTATGGTCATTATACTAATGATCGTGCGTCATCTGAAAGCGAGATATTGAGAGATTAATATCTCAGGGACATCTGTTCAGTTTTGTTAGCAGAAGAAGGGAGGAGCCACGTGAGCCACGTGCGGCTGCTCCTAAAAGGGATCGTTCGGTTAGTTCGGAACGATCAAGGGAGGCCCCGAAGTCTAAGAAGGGCAAGGAGGTGATTGAAGCTACTCGGTCACCAATCCTTACCATCTTCGGGGGACCAGAGCTCGAATCACTCCGGAGTCTGAAAACAAAATCCAAATTTGTTGGAACCGGAGAGACGCAGAAGCGGAAGAAGTTGAATGGTGAAGATTCTATCACCTTTAGCGAGGAGGACGAAAGAGATGTTTGTTTACCTCATGATGATGCTATAGTCATCAAGGTAGAAATTGCACGTCGGGAAGTACACAGAGTATTGATTGATACAGGGTCTGCAGCTGACCTAATTTCTTACGAGGTGTATCAAAAATTGAAGGTGGATCAGGACTTGATGAAACCTTCATCCACACATCTATATGGTTTTGCAGGGTCATCTGCAATGGCGGAAGGATCGGTCCAGTTGGATTTATCTATTGGAAGTTTTCCTAAGGAAACAACCGTCCGAATCAATTTTTTGGTGGTTCGGGAACTGCCAGCTTATAAAATGATCCTCGGGCGACCATCTTTATTCAAGATAGGTGCTATTGTTTCGACAAAGCACCTGAAGATAAAATTCCCGACTGATATGGGAATTGGTCAAGTCTCCTCTGACTAGAAGATCTCTCGGCAGTGTTACGTTGCCTATTTAAAAGACAAGGAGGGCCCGAGGAAGGTAACTGCCCTGCCTATAGAAGTTCGAGACGATCGGGAAGAGACAGAGATGCAAAGACCCGAACTAGTGGAGAAGCTGGAACAAATCCAGCTGTGTACCGAGGATGAGAAAAAGATTACTTATATCGGGTCTGAACAGCTGGAAGAATTTAAAGATGAGTTGAAGTTATTTCTTCAACAGAATAAAGATGTATTTGCATGGTCTGCTGAGGACATGCCAGGAATCGATCGGGCCATTGCAGAGCACAAACTCTGAATAGATCCTAAGGCGAAACTAGTGATACAAAAAAGAAGAAATTTCTCCATTGAAAAATATGAAGCCGTTCGGGCGGAAGTTGAAAAACTCAAGAATTCTGGTTTCATAGAACCAATTGAATGCCCAACTTGGTTGGCCAACGTGGTAATGGTAAAAAAGGCGAATGGGAAGTGGAGGATGTGTACAGACTACACAGATCTTAACAAGGCTTGCCCAAAAGATTGCTATCCGTTGCCTCGGATTGACCTCTTAATAGATGCGACTGTAGGATATGAAACTTTAAGTTTCATGGATGCCTACTCAGGGTATAATCAGATCCTTATGAATAAGGAGGATGAGAAGTATAGGGCTTTCATAACTGATCGTGAAAACTATTATTACAAGGTCATGCCTTTTGGCCTGAAGAATGCAGGAGCAACATATCAGAGGGCCGTCAACAAGATTTTCAAAGAGCTAATAGGAAATAATGTTGAAGCTTATGTTGACGACATGCTAGTGAAAAGCTTTACAAAAGCAAATCATATTGCAGATTTGACTCGAGGTATTCTCAAGATCATTGGAAATATCAAATGAAGCTAAACCCGAAAAAGTGTGCCTTTGGAGTCTCCTCGGGCAAATTTTTGGGCTTTATGGTATCACGAGAGGGAATTGAGGCTAATCCCGCCAAAATACAAGCTCCGATTGATATGGAGGCTCCCAAAACTGTTCATGATGTGCGGTGTTTAACAGGAGAGTTGTTGCTTTAAATCGATTCATCTCCAAGTCCTGAGAAAAATGTTTGCCTTTCTTCAAGGCACTTAAAGACCTCGAAGGGCAGTAAGGAAGCAAAATGGATCGAAGAGTGCCGAAAAGCTTTCGAGGAGTTAAAAGAAGCACTTGAACAACCACCGATCTTGTCCGGACAGGAGAAAGGGGAAATATTACAGCTATATCTAGCGACGTCCCTTTCAGCGGTCGGTACTATACTTGTTCGTAAAAAGATAAAAAACAGTGGCTGATTTACTATGTAAGCCACGTGTTGCTAGATGCGGAGACAAGATATTCACAGATTGAGAAGCAGGCTCTGGCTCTCATGATGGCCGCCAGGAAGCTAAGGCCATATTTTCAGGCTCATCCAATTGAGGTATTTACAACTTTTCCTCTTAGTAAAGTTCTTAATAAACCTGATTTGTCTGGAAGGATGGTGTCCTGGTCGGTTGAACTCGGCGAGTTCCAAGTGAGCTTTAAGCCCGAACCGCAATCAAGGCTCGGGCATTAACCGACTTTGTAGTAGAAACTACTCGCACCGGTGGAACCCACCATTGAGGATCCCATTATACCAACCACTTGGGAGGTATATGTGGATGGTTCGAGTAATAAAAATGGAGCAGGAGCTGGAATTCTATTAAAAAGTCCAGCAGGATTTATTATTCGATATGCTTTGAGATTTGCATTTGAAGCAAGTAATAACGAAGCAGAATATGAGGTTTTGATAGCAGGACTTCGGTTGTCAAAAGCATTATCTATTGCAGATGTTACTATTTATAGTGACTCTCAACTTATAGTCAACCAAGTCCAGGGGGAGTATGGTATTAAAGAACCACGTTTGCAGAAATATCAAGAGATAGTGCAGGCATTTCAAAACCAATTTCGGAATTTGAAGATATCTCAGATTTCGAGGAATGAAAATTCAGTGGCAGATGAGCTATCCCGACTAGCCAATGCCAAAGAAAAGAATCTAGACCCTTCGGTCTATATTGAAGAGATAACTTTTCCAAGTTATCTTGAGAAAGAAATTTCTTATATTGAAGCAGAACGTTGCTGGATGGATCCGATAATCGAGTATCTAAGGGATGAAAAATTACCTGAGGATCCAATAGAGGCAAGGTTGATCAAGATTTGATCAGCTAGATTTGTCATTCGAGATGATGGAGACTATACAAAAGATCTTATTCTGGACCCCTCTTATGAGATGTATAGGCCTCGAAGGAGCAAAATCAACTTTGGCTGAGGTTCATGAAGGAATTTGTGGAGCTCACATGGGTGGACGGGCCCTGGCTCACAGATAGTAGCAATTGATTACTTCACAAAATGGGTTGAAGCCGAAGGCACTAGCGGATCGGGAAAAAGTGGAGAAATTCGTGGCTTAAATCAATCATATATCGCTTTGGGATTCGATTCCAAAGATTATCGTCATGACCATGGTACTCGGTTCGATCGTCCACAATTTGAGCAATTCTCGTGGAACATATATGATCGAGCATCGTATGTCCTCGGTGGCATACCCCCAAAGCAATGGACGAGATAGAGGTTACTAACCGAACGCTACTGGAAGGAATAAAGAGAAGATTCGAAGCTGACAAAGCTTCTTGGGTCGAAGAACTTCATAATGTACTGTGGGTTTATAGAACTACGGTTCGAACACCCACAGGAGAAACTCCATTCAGGTTGGCATATGGTTCCGAAGCATTGGCACCAGTGGAGATAATAGCGGGGACATTATGGGATCGTGAGTTCGAGGAAAAAGCAAATGAACAAGGACTGCTTGATAGTCTTGATCTGTTGGACGAAGTTCGGGCAAAGGCAATAGCACGAACTCAACATTATCAAAGAAGGATAGCGTCTCATTATAATACTCGAGTGAAGAATCGTCGGTACTTAGCCGGAGATTTGGTGTTGAGAAACACCCTAGCTTCCGACCCGCGTCACCAAAGAAAATTGGACCCTTCCTGGGAAGGACCTTATATGGTTGTAAAACCGGTTGGTTCAGAGCTTACAAGCTGAAGAACATCAACACCCGAAAAGAGTTGAATCGTTCGTGGAATGCCGGGCATCTCAAAAAAGTTTTATCCTTGATGATGATTTCAATTTTGTTCGCGATGTAATCATTTTCAACTCAATCAATGCAATTTTTGGTTTTCAACAAAATATCTTTTGATTGGGGGGCATTATACACTACATTCAAGAACAAGATCCAACTATAAGGCATCGGATGAAAATTCGTGTGGGTCCTTCAACACTTATGGAATTTTTTCGAACTTTCTTAAGTCGAGGCATCGGATGAGAATCCGAGTGAGTTCCTTTTGCAAGGCATCAATTTGAAACCCGAGTAAGTTCCTTCAAGACTTATTGAATTTTTGAATTATCCTTAAGTAAAGGCATCGGTTTAAAACCCGAGTGAGTTCCTTCAAAACTTATTGTATTTCTCCGGAAATCCTTAAGTAAAGGCATCGGTTTAAAACCCGAGTGAGTTCCTTCTCAGACTTATTGTATTTCTCCGGAAATCTTTAAGTAAAGGCATTGTTTCAAACAACTAAGACCTAATGCAATAGCGATTCAAGTGGCTAGCAAAGTTTAAGATGAAGTTAATTTCTTATTTCTTCAAAAGATCGAAAGAGGCCAGTATCAAAACAATTACAAGAGCTGGATACAATCTTCGGTAAAAAAAGAAAGTCATCATCAGTGACTGTCAGAAGTTATACAAGATCGACACGACTTTGCTAGAACAAACATATGAGTCAACCATTGGAGTGGGTTCAAGGTAAAGAAGAAAAGAAATGAGGATTACAAAAAATATTTCGGTATGCATAAAATCCTCCGTAATTTCATACTCTTTGTCCAATTTGTCCAGGAGAAGTATGGTCCTCGACCAAACTCGCATTCAAGACAAGCTCGTCATAATTGACTTCTTCCAGGGGAGAATAAACAGGAGAATCTTCCAGATAATGCATAATATCTGGATCGGAAGGTGGATGATCAATCTTATCCTTGGTCCAGTCGGGAGGAGGAATACCCAGGTCGGTAAATACTTCAGGATGGCAAACAGCACTGTAGGGAGTCATATCAAAATGAGTATCCTTCCTTAATATTGATTCCCATACTTCGTTCTCACCATCCCGATACGCCTGCAAGTTATAAGCATTCAACATATCAATAAAGGGCTTACTGTGTAAATACTTGAAGACGCAGGCTCTGCGAACATCAGTTGGAAGGGATTCGGGCAAAGGAACGACAACTTGCCTTTCGAGGTAACGTTTCAGATCCTTTGGCTCTCGACTTTCCAACTGTTCGCTCCAGTCGCCGGATCTTCTCCCCGGCATCATCCAAGTCCGATCAAGACGACCAATCATCGAATTTTTTTTCTCCGCCACCTCCCAAGCTAGATTCCGAAGGCAAGCAATCTCAACATCTTTAGCTTCAGAGATTTCCCGAAGCCTGAAACTTCATTGCTCAACCCTATCGAGCCTAGAAACCGCTTCCACTTGGTTGTGGAAGTTACCAAGAAGACTCCCGCAAACAACTTCCTAGTTAAGAAGGAGCAGAAGAGTAATTTTTCAGAATCGAAGATAATGAAGAAAGACTTACATCACCAATGGACTTCGTAAAGACTTCATCCGGAAGTTTGGAAAGAACTGCGCTCTCGAAGTCATTCGAGCAGCAAGACACCATTCCAACGCTTCGTCAAACTCGTTTGACACTAATTCAGGCGAAGGATGAGAAGGATGAGCTACACCAAGAGAATGATGAGTTGCATCACTTGTCAACCGAAGGCGCTTCTTGGTGGCAAAATCCTCCGACTCGGAAGGAGAGGAGGAGGATGCCAAACAAGCACTAGAATGGGAAATAGGAGCAGCACCTGCTGGGACCACACCTTCATCAGACGCCAACTTAGTTGCCTCAGATGCCCGAAGAGTCTCCTTCGGGGGTGCACCAATAGTCTCACCAGCAGGGGTGTCGGCAGCACCATCGGCAACGGAGTGATCAAGATCTTCCTGGGAAAGACGAGCGATCACTTCGGGCAAAAGAGGCGCAGGGACGGCATCAATAGAAACTGTGGGAATCTGACTTGAAGATTCACTGAAAGCAGTCCCCTTACGCTTGGAGGATTCACTAGCTGAAACCACCTCACTGGCCCCAACCACCACCGACGGAACGATTTTCTTGCAAGATTTTGCTCTGATAAAGTTCGGGTTGATCTTGGGAGCCACTATGCAAACAGACAAGCCGTATCAGTATAGAAATCAAACGACGACAAAAAGAGGGAAAACCCTAGTTTTTTATCACTTCCGACAAAACCAAATAACTAAACCCCAAGTATAACTACTGTGCAGTTTACTCAGGGGGGAAGTGGGGAAAGAGATGAGTAATCAAAAAACTCACTTGTCCAGAAGTTGATAGAGCTATTGTTGGAGTACGAGGAATACGGAAGCAGGCCGAAGGACGAAAGGTCGCTTTAGCACTTTAGCAAATCTAACTTGTAGATAGCACGATAGATGGAGGGTACCCACGAAGGCTTTAAATAGCCTCAGGTACTAAGACGATGGTTGAAGGCTAAGGACAACCAACGACCTAGATCAAAATGATGCTTCGAAATCCGCAGAAAGCAAGATCAACTGTAGGAGGGATGCCACATGGAAACATGTGGAAACGAGCACCTGACGCAGAGATACCTTCAATCGTCGCACCGCCATTAAAATAATGGATGTATTTCCGATTCATTGAAAACAGTGAATGGTATACAAAAGCAAGAAAACGTTTGAACTTCGCAGAAGGGAAACATGCGGACTTTGCAATAAATGAAGTGGTGGGGAAGATTAATGCATCTTTCCGAAACGCATCTTCACAATACCTCTACAAGATTATTATTCGGCGAGGAATGTAAAGTTAAGTGATAAGTTTTATCATTTATACTTTGATATTCAAGGCAAGATTTCGGCAGGAGACGGGGAAATATAAAGGCCAACATGAAAAAGAAATGTCTATTCATTAAATAGAGGGTAAATCTTTACAATAAAAGATAACTCCCTAAGCCTCTTCTTCATTGTTGCCCGAGGGACCCTGGTCGGGAGGACTTTTCTCAGGATCTTGAGAAGAGCCTTCCTCAAGAATGGCATCGGCTGAGTCCTCTACAGCAGCAACTTGAGACTCGGCTTGTGATTTCTCCTCTGGAAGTGCCGGCTCGTCAGCCAGGTATGCCTCATATTGAGGGTCAGCTGGAAAAGGATCATCTTCTTCCTGAGCCCAGTCCGGGAGATCCATACCAACTTTCCCGAAGACCTCTTTGTGGCACACCTCACGAAAAGGAGCAGTGTCGAAGGCAGGGATTGATGCGAGAATTCGCTCCCAAACGTCGTTCTGCCCCAAACGATAAGCTTGAATGTTGTAGATACCTAGCAGCTCGGAGAAAGGTACGTTGTTCAGGTATTTCCGAACACACTCCTTCTGAAGCTCTGGCTTTATTTGCTCGGGCTTGCTAGGGATCGCCAACTTCGATGTTCTTCGAGCTCCCTACTTTTGAATTAAAGCCCGGTCACCAAACAACGTGGCAGCCGCTTTTTGCTTCCTGGCCTCGCGCTCGGCAGCGGCGGCACGAATCTTCGAAGCTTCGAGGGCATCCTTGAGGGAGATCACTTCTTCCTCATGCTTTTTCTGCAGCTCCACGGCAGTTGCAGTCAGCTGGTCTATTTCAGAATTGGCCTTGGCCAAATTCTTTTCACAGGTTTGCAGCAAGGAGCTGGTGCGACCAACCCGGCTCAATGCTTCCATGTGTTGATAAAAACTCAACACAAAGATTCCCGGGAAGGCGGAAAATATCGAGAAGAAGTCATAGGAAATTATGAAAAAATAAGTAAGCAAGAAGACCGGTACCTTGTAGATTGACTAACAAGGGAGGTGTCATCCAGGGCTTCAAATTCACCGGCGATCGAAGGAGCAAGACCGAGGGAGCTCCACTCTGCAGCTTTCTCAGGATCCCGAGTCACCCCGTCGGTCGCCTTCGGGGTCCACTGGGGGGTGAAGACTTCCTCACAATCCGTTGAAGCTTTGGATTTTTTTATTGGAGGAAGCATTAATTGTGTCATGCCTCCTTTTGGTTCGAGCAGAGGAAGAGACATTGGACCTCTCCACCATTGGTTTTTTCCCTTTACCCGAAGCATCAGCCACGGGCCTGATATTCCTGATACCCCTATAAGAGGGGTTGGGAGAGGGAACGAAGCCTCTTGATCTACGGTCAAGGCTCGGGTGATCGTTGCTCTGGCAGTCACAACGGCCCTAGCGGCCTTCACCCGCAGGCTCTCGTGGTTCATTCTTGGAGGCACTGCAAAGAAGAATGACAAGAGTCAGAATTAAAGACATATCACTTCAGTAAAATTAAAGGATGATGGTTAGAAGCTCACAATGAGCCAAGCCCCAGTACTGAAGAATGGAGTTATACTCCACTTCAAGTCCATGTATCTCTTGATACCATGGAATGGATTTGATCTTCCTGACGGCCACCTCGTCTTCTCTGGATAAGGGAAGGCCTCGGTTATTCTTGGAAGAAGAAGTACACCTCCTCCAGGCGGTTGGGAAGTTAAGATCTGATGGAGGCGCTCGACAGAAAAAGTATCGTTCGCGCCATCTTTTGTGGTTAGAAGGGCAAGTTCCTTTGGCAAGGATGCTGCCCCTCCAATCAAGTTCAGCCTTATTGCGTTTGGACAGGAAAAACCCATCCGGGAGGATGGGGAGATAGAAAGAACATGAAAATGTACAAAGAGAGAAAGAGATGGCGTAATGCCAAGTTCAAAACACAAACCCAAGAAGCCGACGATGAGACGCCAGCTATTGGGGAGGAGCATTCCGGGACAAATTTTCCAATGATTCAGAACTGCGAAGAGCAAATGATTAAAAAAGGGAAAGCGAACCCCGCTTCTCAGTGCATCTATATACAGAGAAAATTCACCCGAAAGGGTTGAATCAACCCTCTCATCAGGGTGGGGAGCCCTAACCTGATAAGAGGAAGGAAAATCAAAATCTTGGATAGCTGAAAGAAGGGTTTCCTCATTATAAATGTAGGGAATAGAGCCAGGTCCACCATCGGACCCGGAAGTTTGAGGCTGCCTAGAAGACTCGACAATCTTGGAAGATCCAGACTCGAGAAGGACAGGAGAAGTTTCGGTTTTTCTTTCTAAACCTTTTTGAGAAACTTCAGCAAACTCGCGCCAGAGGACAGTTAGGGTTTTGTTATCACTATCCGACTGTTCGGGAGCAGGAGAAGCAAAAACCTCACTGCTATTACCAACACTGGGTACCAGAGAAGCCCTATCGTCCGCCATTACTTGTTTCAGTAAACTACAAAAAGATAAAGACCAGTAAACTTACTGATTCAGTGAGGCGGAAGCTTGAGAGCAAGAAGGCGCGAAGCAGACAACAAAGGTTCAAATTCCAGACAGGAAGAATGAAACCTACGAAGACAACGAACCGCTTTTAAAACTCCCGCACGAGTGTTCGGGAATATGAACGATCAAGATTGAAAGACGTTTTGAAAGTTTGAACTCACGAATCCGAAATAGGCGTTTGGAAACCGTCGCTTGGATGACGTGAGCCACGACAGATCAACTGCAAGGAGATACGTGGCCTTACACTCACAACACTCGAGGAAAAGTGACCACCGCATTAAATGTGATATGACATTTAATGAAGCACGCAGAGATTATCATCTGACGACGAACCCAGTTAAAAACCAAGCCCTCGGGATCGACCGAACGCTTGGTCGGGGGGCTCGTGATACGGAGAGATTATGATCAGACCGGGTTCATACCCGGTCCGACCCTCGACCCCGGTCGAGACGGAGAGAACCGACTCGCTCCCGAGCGAACTGGATCCAGAAGATGGCTTGCTGAAGAAGAAAGCTTATTCGGCTGCAAGCGTGCCCTAATCCTACTTATGGATTAGGGTAATTACCCTAATAATGGCAGACTCGAATTGACGGCTGCGGATAATCATTATCGAAGGGATAATCATCACATAACCTAAAGGTTATCTCAGGAGTCCTCTACTAGTCCAAACTAGTAGAAGTCTATTGCTCAACGGATCTAACTGTTAAGATCCAACGACTACCCGAAGAAGGCTCAAGTGCATCCAACGAAGGAGATTCGAAGGTACACTCTATATAAACCTCACTACCATACAAGGTGAGGGGATCGAAAAGAATACTATCTGAGACTCAGGTTCAGATACATACTGATAGACCTAAACTATCAGCGATCTGCTATCTAGATCACCTTTCCCAGTTCTTCATTCCTTAGCTCTGTGCTTCTAGCAGAGCCGTTTGTGATTAAGTTCATCGACTGACTTAGCCTTCGGAGGTGGACTCCCGACCCCAGCGGTCGGCCACATCTGACGCTTTCGTTTTGCAGGTCATCACGAGGAAATCTAAGGGCTGAGCAGATTTTGGACGCATCACTCGTAGACTCAGTTTCCACCAGGGTATCAAGATAAGCCGAGCATGGCTTTCTCCTGTGGAACTGCTTTGCGTTCCTGTTTTTTTCCCTAGTTCCTAATCACTTATACATAAAAACAACAAATTATTAAGTACAATCTAACAATTAGTGTCTGCGTGAGCATGTTAGGCTCACTGGATGGGCTGGAGAGGTGGACTGGCAATATGTCAATAGAGAAATCGTGTTCTTATTTGAGATAAGCTCTGTTGATAATGACACAAGGGAACATGGTTCTTTGCCCTATTGTGCACAGCTAAAGTGGGGTTTCATATGGTAATGAGTTGTTTGCTGAAGTTTTTCTTCAGTTATTCATGTCAGATTTATCAGATGCCCCAATGGCTGACAGCAGTAGCCTCGTGTATGTTTCTAACTCCTTAGGAAGTCTCTATAGTGATGAAAATAAAGAAAGTGAGCATTAATGGTAACCTTAGTGAGAGGGTTGCATAGGAAATAATTTGAATGATGGTTTCAGCTGCATTGCCAATATCCTTTTGTCATTAACATCCTTTCTCATCTAATTAATTAGTTTCTTGTTGTCTCAGTTTATGTTATTGGCGCTTAAATTTTGCTTCCTAGTCTTTTTAAATGGTTGTCAATTTGAGCAGATTCCTGCTTTTATCTATTTATTTATTTTTATTTTTATAATCTCTTATATTTGTAGCTGTAATATTTCAGGGACCTTTTACATACAAAAGAGAGGCAGAATGACACATGTGAACAGCTTCGAGCTGTTTTGGGAGAATCATGTATCTCCTTTGAGATTCGTTTGGCTGGGCCTGGATGTCAAACTCCAGTGGGGGTATCATCTCTTTCACCAGAGGCAGCTGAGGAATTATTTAGTCGTGAATTATAGCAGACAATGAAAACTTTTCGCAAGCTCTTAGTCCGGATTTTACAAAACTGAAGAAGACAAATATTACGATAGACAATTCCCTAAGCCCTGCTCATACATTGCTCCAGATGAACTGTGTGATCAAAAGGGCCTTCTCTATGACATTATGAGAACTTTGAAGGACTGCAATATTCAGGTATTAATAGTATGCTCCATCTTGTATGCTATAGGTTTAATGGAAAGGTCATGCAGTCTCTGAATGTTGCTGCAATACATGGCCAAGGCAACTTGTGATTGCCTAACTAACTGTGGGGTTAATTATCAGGGTGGCTATTTTGATGGTTATCTCCAAGCCAATGTTCCCAGAGATTTTGGAAATTGACATTTTTAGGCTCTATGGCAACCCTTGATCATGTTCATACTGGCATGATTGTTTGCCTTGGTTCATTACTGTGGAATTATATAAAGCATTTTGAAATCCACAATATGAATACAAAATATATAGACCAACTTCATATAACTTATCCTATTCCTTTAGATCATGAATTGTATCTACTGTTCTGGTGATCTGTTACATAGTGTCCTGATGTTGTTTTGGTATATGTTAAGACAGGTAGGTAGGATTGGAAGAGAGTGGATTTGAAATTTGCATTAGTTGATATACCTTCACCTTCCCGAACCAATACAATCTGGTTCATTTTGGAAACACTTCTCAAGACACCATGAGCTGGTCAAAGTCCAAATGATTGTCACAGGAAGATGTAGTAGTCCCTAAGGTACATTAAGTCCATCCTTGTGAGGATTGCAAATGGGCCATTTAAGGTCTAATACTCTCTTGGATTGGATTCTACTGGTGTAGTATGTAATCTTAAAGGGTCTCAAGTCTGTACAATGTGTGATGTAAGGTAAAACCTGGAGTCTAGGTTTTCCTACAAGGGCAACAATTCTTTGCCTTGGGTAGGTTTCAGTTACACTTAGAGGTTGTCTATTCAGGACTGGTAGCAACATGCATTGAGCACATTCAAGAGGGGCATGGCAGTAAACAACAAGAAATGAGCACTATAAACCATTGATTACATGAATTCAACTAACAAGGTATCAATTGAATGTCATAGGGGTCAGAGATCATCCAGTAATTAGTCAAATACATCTCTGCATGAACTTCCAAGAAATCTAAAATTGCGTGGTTAAGCATGAACAGTATTAATAGCCAACATCCATGTTAATCATTTATTTGTTCAGTGAGAGTAACTCTGGTACACAATAAGTGGGGGAAAAAAAAATTCAAATATCAGGATACGGAAAATAAATACCACCTTAGATTTTAGCTGCAATTAGTCAGCGACTTCCTTAAAGTTGTATTTCTACCCATTAACTTCATTCTGCAGTAGAAAATTAAAATAACCATTGAGCAACATTACCGTGGCCAAAAACCCAATATATAGCAACTAGTGGATTTCAAATTCCTTCAAGATCTGTTAATGGCATGATATTACAAAGAGATCTGAATTGGTGACCGTATCAAATGGTTTTGTAATTTTTAAATTTTAGTTTTTGGTCTGCAGGTTATCAATTACGAAGAAAAATGGTGAAGATCTGTTGCATTGGAGCCGGATATGTCGGTGGTCCTACAATGGCTGTGATTGCTCTCAAGTACTCATCGATTGAGGTTGCTGTCATAGACATCTCAGTACCTCGCATCAATGCCTGGAACAGTGACCAGCTCCCCAACTATGAGTCAGGTCTGGATGAGGTGGTTAAGCAGTGCAGAGGAAATAACCTCTTCTTCAGCATTGATGTCGAGAAACATGTTGCAGAGGCTGCTATTTGGCAATAGTGATGGGTGATTAATTTGAGTTCAAACAGGGGAAGCAGTGCAGCACTCCCATACATGTTGAGTCGATTGTGTTCATTACTCATTTACTCGTAGAATTTTGATTACTAATACAATTTTACTTGTCTTAGAATAGGGAAGAAAAGGGGGTGGGGAATTTGGATCATCACCCGGTCATAGGAGCACTCTGTGCATCTTGACGGCTTTACCACTACAAATTCTGTGGGACCCACATGTAAAAAATAATAAAATATAAAAAAGATTCCATCACCCAATCCTTGGGTCCCCCTGTATTTATGGTGGTAAAGCCGTCGGGGAGCACAAGTGCTCCCCCGACGGGTAGTTGATCCGGACTCGGGGGTGGGGGGTATTTATGGTGGTAAAGCCGTCTCTCCTGACGGGTAGCTGATCCGGACTTGGGGGTGGGGGGGGGGAGGTTAGGAATCTTCTGTATCTACTTTGAGTAGATTTTTCATAGATGATTGATCCACTATGAGTACTTCATTCAAGAATTAATAGACGTTGGTATTGCACAGCTTGATGTTTATCCGGATGGGCTGTTAAGATACAATATTGAGAAAGTGGGCTGACTAAACAAGGCCAAGGTTGCTATTTTTTGACTTGCCCAATATCACCAGCCAATCAATTGAAGTTCTCTAGCGCGTTTGATAATGTTCTTAAAAAACGTTTCTGGCGTTCTTCTATTCTTTGGGAAAGGAAGAACGGGTTAAAGGCGTTTGATAAAACGGTTCGTTCTTCTGTTCTTTAAGAACGGACCAGTCAGAAAAGTGTTCTAAAGAACGCTTTTTGCAGAACATAAAAAAGACGTTTTTACCAAAGAACAGAAACGGAAGTGATAAAATTGGTTCAAATTGAAGCTTTAGAACAAGTTTATCAAACACCAACTTATTTTTTCAACCCAAAAAAAAAAACACTAACATATTCTATTTAGTGTTTTAAAAATATTTTCAAAATGGATTTATCAAATGCCCATTTTCAAGTAAAAAACAGTCTTTTAATATAGAAACATTAAAAAACAGTTTTGCATAAGAAATGATTTTTCAAAAAGGAAACATTACCAAAATTTTATACTTTCTGTTCTGCAACGTTTATAAATATAAACCCATCCAGAAAAAAGAAAAAAGAATTGTGACTGTAAATAAATCTCGTAGCGAAAGTTATTACTTATAAGTATATGCGACGGTAAGAAATTTCCGTAGCAAAAAATAGAATCTATCGATTCGATTACCATGACATATATCTAAGTATTTGCCATGATAACCAATTACCAGCTAAAGGGACTAGAACCGACCCCCGCTTATTTCCGTCGTAATTCTTTACGATAGCCCTATAACTGATGAAAACTTACTGTCAAAAAACTTATTTGCTCTGGTTGCTGGGCTTTTGCCATGGTAATTTTCAGTGGCGCAAGCCCTTAATTGTTATTGCATTTATAAGAACCACTTAGAAGCAAATCAATAGATTAAGGGTTTGCTTAGTTGGCAAATACCAGTGCATGTATAAGATCAATAATTTGAATTCCTAGGAACTAGGAGTAAAGCACAGTATCTACCCACGACTCCCCACCCACTATCTCTTGTAAAAAGAGCTGCCGGTTCCGTCTCAGCCCAAACTTGTCTTGAGCTTAAATAATGTATGGGTCTATGGGTGTCAACAATTTAGTCTGAACCAGTTTCAATTCCAATTTGAAAGCGCTATTCCTATATACAAACTATTAGTATGTGTTTGGTAATATTTATGTTCTGAGAAACCAGTTCTTATGCAAAACCGTTTTTTAATGTTTCTGTGCTAAAAGACCATTCTTTGCTTGAAAATGACGTTTGATAAATCCGTTCTGAAAATATTTTCAAAACACTAATAATAGAATAAGTTGTTTTTTTTTTTGGGTTGAAAAATAAAGTTGGTGTTTGATAAACTCGTTTTAAAACTTTAATTTGAACCAATTTTATCAATTCCGTTTCTGTTCTTTGGTAAAAACATCTTTTTGATGTTCTGCAAAAAACGTTCTTTAGAACACTTTTTTGTCCGGTTCGTTCTTAAAGAACAGAAGAACGAACCATTTTATCAAACGCCTCTAACTCGTTCTTCCGTTCCCAAGAACAAAAGAAAGCCAAAAGCGTTTTCTAAGAACGTTATCAAATATTTGGTCTTGGTCTGTTTTGGGCTAACAAATTTTCTTTTTTTTTTTTGGCTAACAATTTTGAGTTTGTGTTGGATCGATTTTATGACCATTACCGACTTCTTATTCAAGTATTTTAAAATAAAAAATCAATCTAGATTTTGGATCATGCCTCTTGAGCTTTAGGGATTTTTATTTGCGGCAGCAGCTGCTGCTGCTCTGCCAACGGCCCTGATCTTGCCAAGTCATCGGAATTTGATCGTGTGGCTGAGATTAACATGATGAGGGTTAGAATGTAAATATGAATTTTCAGTTTTACATTTTAAGGAGTTAAACTTTATTAATTTACAAACCCAAGTCCATCGTTTACCCAATGCCAAAACCACTGTCTCATGCGTTTTTTTCTTTTCTTCTTCCTTTCCGGTTATTGATTTCAGAAAACGAAAGAGAGAACAAATCCAGCAGCTTGCAGTGGTACAAGTAATGATTCAAATCACCACATCCGCCACCCGACGCCTCTCCATGCTTCCGCCGCCGGCAAATTAAAATCCTCTTTCAACGGAAAACGATCAGAGTCTAAGACGACGATGATCGCGGCATGTCTTGCAACAAGTGCCGACCAACCTCATGGGAGAAGATTTCTGTTGTTCCTCTTGATAACCATTCTGCTGCTAGCCCTAATTTCAAGTCTTTATTGGCATCCCTTACAAAGAAAAGCCCTAAAACATCATCATTATCAGTTCCCTCATCCAACTTTGCTAAGGAAGAACAATGGAAGCTAAACATCGCTGAACACTTTCACAAACTCATCCAAACTACACGAAACAAAGATGAAGCCATTCTTGAAGCATCCAAGCTCAAAAAATCCATGGCATAATTGAAGAAAAAACTCAACAAGCTTGAGATCTACTGTCATAGCCTGAAATCAGGACTCGAGGTATGCACAAATTCCCCACTCAAAACATCCAAAGACATCGGTTTCAGCCAAGGAACTCAAAGGAATCGAACATCAAGATAAGATCGTTGTTCCTTGACTCAGTTGCAGAAGCACGAACTTCTGTCTGATTTTCGAGCAGTTCACTGTAACTCCAGCTGAGACAACTGGGCGTCAAGGCCTACGAATGCATCTCATCGCTCCTCCAGCCATGAAGCTTTGGAAGAAAAAGACGAAGAAGAAGAGGATAAAAGCACAGCCGGTGATGGGAGAGGGTTTTGGTCTCGGGTAAACGAGGGACTTGTGTTTGTAAATTAATAAATTAAACACCTTAAAATGTAAAAATAAAAATCTATATTTACATTCTAACCCTTATCATGTGAATCTCAGCCCACACGATCGATTTGGATAACTTGGCAAGATCAGGGCCCTGCTGCTGCCGCAAATAAAAATCCGAGCTTTAGACTCAAATAAACATCCTATTTAATATATTGAAATCGGGTTATAACTTATAACATATTGGGGTTTTCAATGATTTGGTTCGGTTAGTGTTTCAAGCTAACTGGTTGGACCAAATTGAATAGATGAGTTTTCGGTTCCAACCTGTATTACATCCACTTAACCTTGGGTTGGTCCGCCTTGAATCTTAACGGACCGGACCAGTTCGATCATGCAATCGACACCATTCCTTAGTTCTAAGGGCATGCATTACAAATATTTATGCTTCTATGTTTATTTTTGCGATCCAAGGTTGAGTACAACTTTTAATTGTTTTATGTTTGGAACTCCTTTTCACATCTTAATTTCTTTTACGAAAAAAAAAAAACATCTTCATTCCCTTTCATTTTATCCATACTTTAGTCAGCCCAGCTGTTGGGATATCTCTCTAAAGTAAGGGCATATTTATTATTATTGGTTTAAAAGATTTATTTATATGTTTAATGTCATTTGAAGGGAATTTCTATCACTTCTTATGCTGTATGTTTAACCCCAATTTGGGTTTAGGGTTTAATTCGTGAGGTTTATACGATTGGGTTCTCTCTTTTGCTCTTTGAAGTGCGATTCTCGTTTGTTCACTGCTGTTCTCTGGTTTGAGGTTCTTTGGCTGGTTCCCTCTGCGGTTTGAAGACTTGTTTACAGTTGAGCTTTTTGGTGCTCGTGGAAGCGTCAGTGTTGTACTTTTCCATGTGAGATCGTTCTATAGGGTTCAGGTGTTATAATGTCATGAGTTATTGGTTGATCTTTTGAAGATTCCTTCTATGAGATGTTGCATTTTGCTATTTGAGAGTCCTTACCCACTTAATATTGACTTAGTTGTACATATTATTTTGAGTCTTTTGGAATCATTCCTGGATGTAGGTCATTTAACCGAACCAAGTAAATCTCTGTCTCTTGTGTTTGACTTTATTTATGATCCACTGCGCTTAAGGGATTTATCCCCAACACCAATGAAGCCCAAAGGACTAGCCAAGATTGGATTTTCAAGCCACCACTTGGGGTTGGGTCAGGGCTTAGTAATGAGACCAAGGGTTGGATCAAAGTTCTAAAATGTCTTATCTATTTTTTTTTTGGTACAAACACGTTTTTTATATATAGGGATGGGAATATTACATATGCCACCGGTAGGAGTTGAACCCATGACCTCTCCACTAAGAAAGAGGTTCCTAACCATCCTACTACTCTTCCAATGGCATGTCTTATCCATTTTGATCAAGTTGCCCATGGAGGTGCAAGTGTAACACTACAAAGTACAACCTATAATTTCATTATAAATAAACTAAGTATCCGTGGCGACACCCTTCCGACAAGCAGACCGTCGATTGACTTGTAATCGACGGCTCATAATTATTCAAACCAAGTCACGCGGATCGACAACCGCTGTCGTACATTTAACTACGAAATTGGCCGATGGCGCCATGAAACCCCGCCTGAAACCGAGTTCAAAACTTCATCTATAAAACCCATTCGACTCTCGCATTAATCAAACAAGAAGTGAATTCTCCTTTTCTTTACGGTCTCAGCTAGAAACACATCAAGAACCTGAAAATGTCTGGTCGTGGAAAGGGCGGTAAGGGTTTGGGTAAAGGAGGCGCAAAGCGTCACAGGAAGGTTTTGCGAGATAACATCCAGGGCATCACGAAACCTGCAATTCGTCGTCTCGCCAGAAGAGGAGGTGTTAAAAGGATTAGCGGTCTCATCTACGAAGAAACGAGAGGTGTTCTTAAGATCTTTCTTGAGAATGTTATTCGAGATGCTGTTACTTACACAGAGCACGCAAGGAGAAAGACTGTGACAGCCATGGATGTTGTCTATGCGCTCAAGAGACAAGGCAGAACCCTTTACGGATTTGGAGGTTAATGCATTCCTCAGGGCAGTTCACGTTGTTTAGTTCTCTCTGTTTAAAGAAGTAGAAGAAACATGTACTGTACTACTTGCTCTTGATTTACAGTGTAGTTAATAGCTTCTTCTTTTCTACCAAAAAAAAAAATAGCTTCTTCTACAATTATAAAATCATTTTAATTTGATGTTCCTTCTCTTTTTATGGTTTTTCTTTTTTCTCACTATCGTCGACTGGAAAAGGTTCCAGAATCAAAAGGACCTGATGATTTGCTTGCTTAAACCTGTTTGGTTGCCTTTGAGTTTGCTAGGTTAGGTGAGTGCCTTGGTGGCCATAAAATATTGAAGCTTTCGTTTTCACCCAGCTATGATTGATGCGTCCCTTTCAAATGGCAACGCTGAGAGCCTCCCTTGCTTTGTTTCGAGCTTTTTGACTAATTAACCGCGTGATTCATGATTCTAGACTCTGTCGCATCTTCACCGAATATAGGAAGATCGTATTTTTGTTTTCCCTCTCCCTTTTTGGAGCTTTCCTGAATCTACTGTATCAAATATGTATGGACTCAGAGGAAAGGATTCGAAAGGACTTCACGATTTTCTGGCCGTATTGAAGATCACGATGATCAATATGGTGCGATTCAAACGCCTAACTCGGGTGAGTTAGGCAGAATCTTACACTTTTTCGAAGCAATGAGTTCTAACCACGCGTCCGGTGCTGTGGGGTCTTTCTGAATTTGTGGCTAGAGAACGACGAAATACATTTCCTCCCAATCGGACATTGGCCATTAATGTAGTCGGCTACATGTATCTATCTTCTATCCACTAAATAATTCCACTTTTATTTATTTTTAGATGGTCGAGGCGCAGAGAATCGTTTGACTATCGATTCGTCAGTTTTCTACGCAGGGGGAAAAAGGGTAAACAAATCTGGCTTGTGATTGACATTGTAGCTGAATCGTATTAGATTTTCCGGCGGGATTCCGTCGTTTTTCCGTTATGTGTACCCCAAGCGAAGACATGGTTTCGATTCGAAAGGGGAAGAATGTTGGTGAACCTTTTGTGATTACCGTGAATTGCCCAGATAAGACTGGTCTAGGTTGTGATATCTGCAGAATCATTCTTGAATTTGGGCTTCGAATTACCAAAGGAGGTAACAATATTACTTCTGCTAATTTCCCTTGCTTTTTCGTTTTCTTAAATCGAATCCACGTTTCTTTTCTTGGGATTCTTCGTTGCTCTCTGATTGTTTCTGTAAACATTTTGTGGGTGTAGACGTCTCGACCGATGGCATTTGGTGTTATGTCGTATTATGGGTTGTTCCTTATTCTGCGTCGCTCACGATGAATTGGGCAAACTTGAAGAATCGGCTTTTATCTGTGTGCCCTTCATATGCGGTTTCGTTTTACTTTTTTCAACAATCAAGCTGTTGTACAAGTCCTCCAGTTTACCTGTTGGAGTTCTGTTGCCTTGATCGGAAGGGTTTGCTACATGGTAATTATGGGAATGACTGTTATATAGTTATACGTATTTTCAGTTCATGTTAAGAACCATACATGGTTTTGATATTGTTATGGGTTTTACTTACAGATGTCACTGAGGTCCTCTGCGGTCTTGAGCTTATTATTCAGAAAGTAAAAGTGACGACAACTCCTGATGGCAGGGTCTTCGACTTATTTTTCATTACAGATAGCATGTGAGGTTTCTCATCTCTGTTTTTGTCTGGGTCTTGGATTTCTTTTTCCTAACAGATAGCGTGTGAGGTTACCCATTTATGTTTTTGTTGAGTTGTTTTCTCGTAGACTCACTTTCCACCAGGGTATCAAGATAAGCCAAGCATTGTTTCTCATGTGGAACTGCTTCGCCTTCCTCTTTTGTTTCCTAGCTCCTCATCACCTGTACATTAAAAACAATAAATTATAAAAGTACAAACTAACAATTAGTGTCAGCGTGAGCATGTTAGGCTTCAATGGACGGGCTGGAGAGGTGGACTGGCAAATGTCAATAGAGAACTCGTGTGCTAATTTGAGATAAGCTCTGTTGATAATGACATGAGGGAACATGGTTCTTTACCCTATTGTGCACAGCTAAAATGGGGTTTCATATGGTAATGAGTTGTTTGTTGAAGTTTTTCTTCAGTTATTCATGTCAGATTTATCAGATGCCCAATGGCTGACAGCAGTAGCCTCGTTTATGCTTTTAACTTCTTAGGAAGTCTCTATAGTGATGAAAATGAAAGAAAGTGAGCATTAATGGTAACCTTAGTGCGAGGGTTGCGTAGGAAATAATTTGAATGATGGTTTCAGCTGCATTGCCAATATCCTTTTGTCCTTAACATGCTTTCTCATCTAATTAATTAGTTTCTTGTTGTCTCAGTTTATATTATTGGCGCTTAAATTTTGCTTCCTTGTCTTTTTAAATGGTTGTCAATTTGAGCAGATTCCTGCTTTTATCTATTTATTTATTTATATTTATAATCTCTTATATTTGTAGCTGTAATATTTCAGGGACCTTTTACATACAAAAGAGAGGCAGAATGACACATGTGAACAGCTTCGAGCTGTTTTGGGAGAATCATGCATCTCCTTTGAGATTCGTTTAGCAGGGCCTGAATGTCAAACTCCAGTGGGGGTATCATCTCTTTCACCAGAGGCAGCTGAGGAATTATTTAGTCGTGAATTAGCAGACAAGGAAATTTTTTTGCAAGCTCTTAGTCCGGATTTCACAAAACTGAAGAAGACAAATATTACGATAGACAATTCCCTAAGCCCTGCTCATACATTGCTCCAGATGAACTGTGTTGATCAAAAGGGCCTCCTCTATGACATCATGAGAACGTTGAAGGACTGCAATATTCAGGTATTAATAGTATGCTCCATCTTGTATCTTATAGGTTTAATGGAAAGGTCATGCAGTCTCTGAATGTTGCTGCAATACATGGCCAAAGCAACTTGTGATTGCCTAACTAAATGTGGGGTTAATTATCAGGGTGGCTATTTTGATAGTTATCTCCAAGCCAATGTTCCCAAAGATTTTGGAAATTAACATCTTTAGGCTCTAATAGCAACCCTTTCCAGGATCATGTTCATACTGGCATTGATTGTTTGCTTTGGTTCATTACTGTGGAATTATATAAAGCATTTTGAAATCCACAATATGAATACAAAATATATTGATCAACTCCATATAACTTATCCTATTCCTTTAGGGCCTGTTTGGTTACATGAGTCTAAAGATTTCAAATATCTAGAGATTTCAAATCTATAGACTTCAAATCTATGGAGTCATAATTTATAAAATTAAGTGTTTGGTTGTGGAATGAAATCTGTGGATTCATCCTAAAATAATATTTAATCGACGTTGATTTTTGTGAATGTGCAAATGTATAGCTTTTTTGAAATCTCTGGATTTCACCCCTTACCCTTAAATCTACAGATTCACGTTTTTAGTGTAAAAAGGTGAATCTATAGAATTCATGAATTTAGAGATTTTTACAACCAAATGGGTATAATTCTCAGATTCATGAATCCAAAGATTTGAAATCTCTAAATTTATGTAACCAAACAGGCCCTTAGATCATGAATTGTATCTACTGTTCTGGTGATCTGTTACATCCCAATGGGACAAACAAACTATAAAGTGTCCTGATGTTGTTTTGGTATATGTTCAGATAGTTTGGTAGGATTGGAAGAGAGTGGATTTGAAATTTGCGTTAGCTGATCTACCTTCACCTTCCCAAACCAATACAAAATGGTTCATTTGGAAACACTTCTCAAGGCACCATGAGGTGGTCAAAGTCCAAATGATTGTCATTGGAAGATCTAGTAGTCCCTAAGGTACATTAAGTCCATTCTTGTGAGGATTGCAAATGGGTCATTTAAGGTCTAATACTCTCTTGGATTGGATTCTACTAGTGTAGTATGTAGTCTTAAAGGGTCTCAAGTCTATACCATGTGCGATGTGAGGTAAAACCTGGGGTCTAGGTTTTCCTACAGGGGCAGGAATCCTTGCCTTGGGTAGGTTTCAGTTACACATAGAGGTTGTAGAGTCAGGAGTGGTAGCAACATGCATTGAGCACATTCAAGAGGGACATAGCAGTAAACAACAATAAATGAGCACTCTAAACCGTTGATTACATGAATTCGATTAACAATGTAAGAATTGAATGTCATAGGGGTCAGAGATCAGCCAGTAATTAGTCAAATACATCTCTTCATGAACTTCCAAGAAATCTAAGATTGCAAGGTTAAGCATCACCCGTAGTAATGGCCAACATCCATGATAATCATTAATTTGTTCAGTGTAGAGTAACTCTGTTACACAATAAGTGGGAAGAAAAAAAAAATTAAATATCAGGATAGGGGAAATAAATACCACTTAGATTTTTGCAGCAATTAGTCAGCAACTTCTTTAAAGTTGTATTTCTGCCCAGTAACTTCATTCCGCAGTAGAAAATTAAAATAACCATCGAGCAACATTGTAGGGAATGTGGAGATGAAGAAAACAACACATAGGGGAAAGGGGACAGTTTTTGTGAGAGGAAATAGGACAGAACAGAAGAACAGGTTCTGGGTTTATAAGAATAAGAAGAAGCTAGAAGAAAAAGAGCAGAAAAGAAAAGTGATTTCATTCATTAATTTGTTTTACTACTTCCATATTCATGATGAATTCAGTTTAATGGAACTTGTAAACGTTTATACACCATAGGGTGTTGAAAATTCTGACTTCACTCTTTGCCACTTGGCGTACTTTGGGATTACTCCAGCGCAGGTGACTTTATAATATATATATGTTATTGGCGGGGTATTGCCAGTTTTTTGGTCACTCAATGGGAGGGGTCTTCTATGCTGAAAACTTACACGGATATGATAGACTGCTGTCTTTCTCATTTGTTTCTGACTTGAGAGTTAAGATGACTAGTGAGATCAGATTTCTAACTTCTGCTCATGGTCAGACTGTTTGAGGTTTTGTTCAGGTTCCCACTCCCTGATCGCAACCTTTATACTGTTAATAATTTCCATTAAAAGGTAGTAAAGCCATATGGCTTCATCTCCATACCATAACCTTCAGGATGTGATTTGCCTTTTCTAATAAATCTTTTCTGGTGAACTTTTTCATTTAGTTAGCATATGGAAGATTCTCATCAAACAACAAGGGTCTTCGGGTTGTGGACCTATTTATCCAGCAAACGGATGGAAAGAAGATTGTGGATGTGGACAAACAGCATTCTTTGTGCCAACGTTTGAAGTTAGAGATGCTTCACCCACTGCGGGTGATTATAACCAACCGTGGGCCTGATACTGAACTCTTGGTTGCTAACCCAGTAGAATTATCTGGGAAGGGAAGACCTCGTGTTTTCTACGATGTTACACTTGCTCTGAAAGTACTGGGGATCTGCATTTTCTCGGTAAGACATCTTGCATTGTCTTAGCCTGTTCACATATTCTGGGAATGTTTTGTTCCGGCTGCATAAATTACTGAACGTTATGCTTTATTTATTTTTAGGCTGAAATTGGAAGGCATTCAACATCAGATCGCCAATGGGAAGTGTACAGATTCCTTTTGGATGAAAGCTGTAACTTTCTATTGTCAAGCAGTCAGGCTAGAAGTCATATTGTGGACAAAGTGAGAAGAACACTAATGGGATGGTGAACTAACCTAATTGGGCGGTCCCACAGTCACATTCAAGTATTCAATCTCCCCCTAACTTTTTACTTGTAATATAAGATTTTTGATTATGTGTACAGTTGGCCATGTATGATATGTGGGTGCTTATGTGTTGCTTTCTCATCCCCTTTTCTCTCCTTAAGTTTCTACAGAGTCCGAATCATCTCCTTGACGGGGAGCACCTTGTGTTTCCCTGTTTTTTTCTTCTTTTTCTTTCCCGGGGGTTTAGTTTCCTATTGATTAAAAAGCATGTACGTGAAAAAGGTTCTCTTTAGAATAGCAGGGCAGCTTAACCGCAAGCAGGCTGAAAATTTTAGGTCTTATTTCCAGTACTTGTTAAGCTTTTGGTGTTAGATTTATTTTATTCACAGAATTATTCATCTCCTGCCTCGGCATTTTTTTTTAAATTGGAACCTTGAAAATGTAATTAATTTGTTGATTGTGAGTAACAAGTGAAAGGTTGGGCAAATATTTTCAGATTTATCATATAATTAAAAGAGGGGGAATATGGTGCCAAAGGTTCTCATACAAGCAGGGTTCCGGGGGTAATTTTTTTTTAACTCTTACCCTAGCAATTTTCATTGAGAGGCTGTTTTGATGCATTAACTTAAGGCTGCAATTTTTGCTTTCAAGGTTATCATAATCTTTTATGAATTGAGACTCATTCATATAAAAGACATTCAAATTGTTAGAAAATAAAGTGGGATGTATAAATCCCAATTCTGAACACCTGCCAAGTGTACTCCCAAATTAATAGTTTAATACCTTGCTACAGTATTATGAGTTGGTGTTAGGATTGCACATCAATACTGATAAATTAGTTGTGATGTTTAGCAAACTAACCCCCAACCTATTAAGGATGATATTATATCCACTTTTGACATCAAAGAAGATCAATTTTCATGGAATCTATTTTGGTCTTCTTTTTTCTATAGGAAAATTCAAATCTAAAATTTTCTCTTTCATCCTAGATAGACTAAATACCAAACTCTTTGGTTGGAAAGGGAAACTATTGTCCCAAACAGGCAATGAAATTCTAATTAAGGCAACAGCTTTTGTATTTCCTGTATATGCCATGTCATGTTTCCTCATCCCAAATAAATTGTGTTATAAAATGAATAAAAACTTTCACAATTTTGGTGGAAAAATGATCAAGGGAGATGAATACACTGGGTTAATTGGGATACGTTATGCAAAAGTAAGAATATGGGGGGGGGGGTCTTGGATTTAGGGATGTTCATTGTTTCAACAAAGCCCTTCCAACAAACAGAGCTCGAGACTGCTTACCTACCCTAATTCTTTATGGGCACAAGTAATGTATGCTAAATACATTAAGGATGTTCCTTTCCTTGAATGTACTCTACCTAGGGGATGCTCTTGGGGATGGAGAAGTGTCCTAACTGAAAGAGATGTGTTAAAATTTTGTATCCTTAGACAAGTGGGAAATGTGGCAAATATACATACTACAAGGATCCTTGGCTTCCATCCTTTCCTTTCAAATGCATCAGTTCACCTCCTACTGTCTATGGTCCAATCTAGGTTCAAGATTTGATTCTATGGCAGGAGTCACAATGGAATATACGGAAGTTTCGCTCTCTATGTGAATACCATCCGTTTTAGTCTTTCGTGAACTCAAAGATAAAGAATAACGATAGCATCTTGCCACTCTCATTCATAGAAAGTCGACTTATAACAAGTACTTGGGCAAACAATATCCTCTTTTTATCATATTTGGTATTGTATCTATGGCAATCCGGATGAGGTCATTCTCACTATACCAATTCTATCCCAAGATACTTTTGATTCATGGATTTGGGAAAAGATCACTAATAGTTAATTTTCTATGAGAATTACTTACTACCAGTGTTTGGCCATGGTGGATGCTCATGGAAATATTGGGGAAAAAAATCCTTTGCGGTGCACATCTCTCTGCTGTGCACAGAGGTGCGGCACCACAAATTGACACATGTCGTATTCTTAATAAACGGCTCAAATTATAAGGCAGGGTTTTAAGTGAAAATAACCCATCTTATGACCCGTTTTAACAAAAAAAATAAAATAAAATCCAAACCCGGTTTTAAATATGGTTGCCCAAGATTTGTTTCCAAGATTCTCCCATTGTTCTTGCGACTCCATCTTCTTCCCAATGATGAGATAAAATCAATACTTGTTGTTATATAAATCTCTGCTTATAAATCTCTACTTCTTCCGATGTTCTTCATTCTTTTTGTTGGCTTCCTGCTATTAGAGATATACATACTGGAAGGGAAAAACGTAAAAAAATTAATAAATAAATAAATCTCGTAGGGTAAGAAATAAATAGCAGAGGAAACCAGACATCTTAAAGTTAGGAAGAAGATATGATAAATGAATTCACACCAACCGAAGGTGGAAAATCAATAACACACCACACAGGTGGAAGAAACGAAGGAAACCCCTCTCCTGAATATCATGAAAATTCAAGTGCTTCCTAGTGTGGCAACCAGAGAACGCGTTCCATACATTAAATTGAGTCTCGATCCTTTGTTTTCAATTTCAATTTCTTCTCACTTTCTTTCAATTTCCATACATGAACCACCCAGCATTGAGCGTCGCTGCTTCTTCCAACGCCTCTGTCTTCCCTTCTAACGGTGGTGTTGCCACCAAGACAACAGGGGTCGATGTTAAAGCCCTAATTAATAGTGGAATCAATCTACTCTGTCTACCCTCCGCTTCTTCCACGGTTCCCGTCGTGACGATTCCAAACCCATCTCCAGCGGTGACTTCACTATCTTTGACCATTGGAAGAGATGGAAGAACAAAGGGAAGAAGATGGAGTCGAGTGAAGAAGATGGAGTCGCAGGAACGATGGGACAATCTTGGGCAACATACTTAAAACCGGGTCTAATAAAAGGGTTATTTTTTTGGTTAAAACGGGTCATAAGATGGGTTATTTTTACTTAAAACCCTACCTTATAATCTGAGTTGTTTATTAAGAATACGACACGTGTCAATTTGTGGTGCCGCACTGCTGTGCACAACAGAGAGATGTGCCCAATAGCGGATTTTTCCCCGAATTGCCTCTTCTAATTTCTGGAAACAAATTTGGCAGATTCCCACTCTCCCAAAAATAAAACATTTCCTATGGAGAGCTTCTCATGAGGCTATTGCTATCAGTAGTTCTCTTTTTCATAGGAGGGTGTTTCCTGCTCCTATTTGTTTGGTTTGTGGTGAAGGTGTTGAGAACATGAGTCATGCCCTGTTTCATAATGCACATGCTAGAGAATGTTGGCGCCTATCCCCTTTACGCATTGACATTCGGGATTTTAGGGGTGACACTTACATGACTGGATGGAATTTGTTTAAATCAGATTTCGAGGTTTTGAGAATTGGTCTTAGATTAACCAACTATGATGCGCTATAATTTGATGTGTATGGAATTCCAGAAATGCAAATGTGTATAAAGGGATAGAGGCTTCTATTAAACATACTATAACAATGTTCTCTTTTTTATTTGTAGATATTTAAAATCATGTTTGCACTACTATGGTTGAGAGAATTTCGATTAAGCAAACTTCACTTGATCCAGCTGAGGATAGAGACTATTTCCAAGTCTTTGTTGATGGCTCATGGGATAGCACATCGAAGAAAGGTGGTAGGGGATGTATTCTTTGGGATTCGGTTGGCTCTTTTGTTGCAGCTCAAAGCAAGTTTGGACCAAGAGGTTTGGCAACGGCTATAGAGTTGGAAGCAATTAGAGATGGTTTATTGCTGGGGAAATCTGTGGAGCTTTCAAGCCTTCAAATTAATTTTGACTATTTAGATGCAATTTTAGCTTTGGAAGGTCACTCATCTTCACTAGATTGGAGGAGTCTTAGTTTATTTTTTGATATTAAGAGGTTGTTCTCTTATTTCAGCATGTTTATTTTCATTACATTCCTAGGGAAGGTAATATGTTTGCAAGGCTTTCTTGGTAAAGAAGCATCTCGTCTCCCCTTGGTTCGGTCTTGATAGAATGTTCCCTTTTGTTTATCATTGATACTTCTTTATAATTGACCAGGTCCCCTGGTTTGTCTGATTTCAATTAATACAAATTTTAGTTTTTGACCAAAAATAATATTGATGGTTCTTCTACTCCTAAAAAAAAAGAAAACTCGAGCATCAATTACTAGAGTAGTGAAGTCCAGTGACAAAGGAGAAGAAACAATGATGTTTCAATATCCTAGTTTAACTCCTTTATCTAATCCTTGCGACGAAGTAGGAAAATCTCAATTTCCACTAACAATATGGAAGAACTAAACTTTTGACTTATACAACCTGTTGAGATTAGATCTAATATAATTTACAGTTAAAATTCCGCATCAACTGCTGATGTATTCGCATTGCTGTCTTACTACGGATTTTTATTTGCAGCAGGGGCTACCCACTGTTGCCAATGGTTAGGATTTGAACACGTAGTCAAAACTAAATCAAACTAAAAGAAAATGTGGGGTATATATATATGAATAATAATTTTTTTTTTTACGTTTAAAGGTTTAGAAGTTTTCAAATTTACAAAATTAAGTCCCTGAATCTACAGACCTAATCCTCAAATTCCCAAAGCTTCTCTACTCCTTTGCTCCACCTCCTCGTCGTTCCACCACCACCGCCACCTGCAGACCACTGGAGTGAATATTCATCTTCTCTCCATCTAAGATACTGTTAAACTCTGAACCCTGCTCAGTAGCCAACAAGAACAACGACAACGCACACACAAGAGAAACACATGTTGAGAGAAAGAGAGAAAGGGAAGTTGGGTCTTCATAATCTTTTTTGTGAGCTTGCCTTTTGTTCTTCTTGACTGCAATGATAATGTAAACCTCATTTGAAGCAATTCACAATCATTATCAGAGAATAAAAGAAACTGGCAATTTCTTTCCTCTCTCTCTCTTCCCTCAAAATTTCAATTCTACTGCCCTCTTGAGTTGGGTTGTGTTGTGAGCTGAAATCCTAGCTACACTACACAATGATGCAGATAGATACTGAAAATGGGAGGATAGTGAAATCAATGGAGAGCAGGAATTTCTATTTCCGGCCAGAGATGCTTAGCTATCTTGGTGGAAAGTAGGTTGAAGCACATCTTTCTGAGAGTGTGAACACTGAAGAGGACACCTGCTTTAAACTTTGAATAATAACAAATCCATAGGGGAAGTAGTAGGGAAGCATGAGGTAGGTGTCCATAGGGCTTCTCTGTTGGGCGAAGTAGATGTGCTCTTCTCTCTCTCTGTCTCTCTGTGTCAATTCCCTGGACTCAATCCTTCACATGGGTGGAATTCTGTCCAAATGCTCTACTTTTTGTTATAAAAAAAAAAAAAAAAAAAAAAAAAAATCTCTGGTCAACAATGTTAGAGGGTGGAATTCTTTGAGGAACAAAACGAAACAGATGTCCTCCAAAGGTCAGGCTAGAATGCGTAGAGAACTTCCAGAAATAATTAGATAATTAGGTCCAAATTATTGAACTGGTCCAAACATGTGTTGTTCTTTTCCTATTTGATTCTCTCCTGTGACACGAAACTTAAGATTACATCATCTCTTCTTCCTGTCCATCTAGAACTCCCCTCCAATACATCCAACAAGTTCTTTCTGATCATCAAGACTCGTTTGCAATATTTTGCCCTAGCCTCAAGTCCTGAAGATGAATACCTCACCATAAAGAGAGGGCCGGGTTGTAGAAGAAAGAAAAATTTCACAAGCCACCCAAAAGAGATGAATTTCAGTGGGTTGCTCATCTTCCTTGTTTCTTCCATCCTCCTCTGTTCATTGACCCAAAGCACCCAAGAACCAAATTTTGCAGCAGCCAAGTGCTCAGGAGATACATACACTCCTAACAGCACATACAGATCCAACATCGGTCGTCTACTCACTGAACTATCCGTAAATGCTACCAACGGTAATGGATTTTACAAAACATCCTTTGGCCAGAATTCCGATGAAATTTATGGTCTCTATATGTGCAGAGGCGATATTACCTCCCAAGAATGTGACCAGTGCGTTAGTGCTGCTCAAGGAAATATGACATTAAATTGTCCCAATCAAAAAACGGGTATCATTTGGTATGATTTGTGCATTTTACGGTACTCAAACCAGTCGTCTATCCTCTCAACCATGCAATCTTATCCCGCTGTGTATATGTTGAATACCGATAACTCATCCAATTCAAGTCAATTTAGGCAGAATGTGACAGAATTAGTTGATGGCCTTGCAAAACAGGCATCGACTGCCAACCTTATGTATGCAGCTGGTGCTCGAGATTATAATGACTACACTAAGATATATGGGCTAGTGCAGTGTACCCCTGATATATCTCAAGACGACTGCTTAAACTGCTTAACACAAGCTAAGGGAAATATCACATCATATGGAATTGATGGATCTTCAGGCGGGAGAGCTCTCATGCCAAGCTGTAATGTGAGATTTGAGATCTATCCTTTCTATGCTGCAAACCCACCAGGTATGGATGTTGAGTTCTAGTCTATAAGTAATTCAACTTTCAAGTCATTTTTATTCAGGATGATGCTTAGATTAGAGAGAACTTGGCTGCATATTTTTATCTTTCTATTGACTAAGAAGGCTGTAATCCTATCCTCCATGGAGTATGCGAGTTTAGAGCTTTGGCCTTGGTTGGTAGGGAATCGGCCCCTCTTCCTCCAAAAATGGCATCAGCATTGGCAGCTCAATAGAGAGGAATTCTCCTCTCTCCTTCTTTGGGCTTCCCTCCCAAGTCTGCCACTCCATTGTTGGTGTTCAGATGGTCTGAGCATTGTAGGCTTAGCATTAGGGAACCTCTCCACTCTGATGCCACGACTATGAAATGGGACAGACTTGCCTATGCCCATATTTGTGTCAAAGTCCCTGCAAATGTCCCTCTGTCACTGACTATCACTATCTTTGAGGAGTTTGGCTTCAACTTCTCCCAGGCTGTGGAATTTGACTGGAGATCTCCCCACTGCCCTACATGTAAGCTATTCTGCCACCACCCCTATATGTCCTCAATTGATCGAGAAGCCCCCTTGGAAACTTCCATCTCGCCCTTTCCTATTAATCCCTTTCCCTCTGTCACTGCTGGTTTGCTTAGGAAGCCTCTGAGGGGAAGGGTGGGGGTTCGAATTTCTCAGGAAAACAGTCAGCTGGGTGGTTCAACATCAGTTCTGCACCTCCCGGTCCCCTCCATTACCAACTGATTTGCCCCCTTGTCGTCCTATGACCCTGATTCCAACCTCTCGATGTCTGATCCTGTTCAAACTCCCTCTGCTGCCAACGGCCCTGCACCGCATTCTGTAGATCCCGCCATTGTTGATCCTGTTGGCCCTTCCCCAACCATTGATGATTCTGCTGTCCCTCGGCATTCAATGAGGTTAACAGAACTCTTGACTTTCTGTAGATAGAAATCTCATAAAATGGTCATCTGAAGTGATGTGAATGTGTGCCAAGCTCTACATGCCTAGTTCTGTATCTCTGAAAAACTATTCTGCTGTGATTACTCATAGCTTCAACATAGTTTACTTGGTGTATGCATGGACATCCTTCGCTGTAGTTCCAATGATTAGATTGTATTTTCTAAACATGATCATCTCCTCCTGAAATATACAATGGGTAGAAAGTTGAAGATGTATTTGAATAGTAACAAGTAAACATTCCTCAATTTATACTCAAGAACATAGATCATTGATGAAAATAAACATTTTGGTTTTTGCAGGGAATGGGAAAAGTTCAAAAGTTATAATTATTACTGTCGTCCTGGCAGCAACAGCAGCAGTTATACTTGTTTTTGTCATCTATATGAGGTTTTGTAGGTGGAGAAAGCCAAAGAGTGACACTGGTGATGGTAACTATAGTTCAAATCCTTCTGTCTTTTACATTTTATTCAGCTGTCCAAGTCCCCAAAAGTCTTGCATGCAACAAAATGCTAATAATAGATTGTTTTCACGATATTCTCTGGATTGTAAGAGGAATCAAGAGTAGTCATAAGTGGGTTAACAAACTATTCCATTAGAAAATCTTTATCTTTTGGCTACCTATGCTCAGCACAAAATTGTCAGAAAGTTTTCATCAGAGCACTTTTATTTGGAGAAAATTGATTTATTTTTTCCTTACTTTTGTTTCATTGAAAAATCCCCTTGGAAGAAACATAGTGCACTCCCCATTGACCTAGTCTGGCTCAAAGAAAAGATACAGCTTTGACTACCTATGCTCCCTAACATAGTTGTCAGCATGTTTTTTCATCAAAGCACTTTTATTGATTTCCCCCACTTTCATTGGGTGGTTGGGTGTATGTTTTAAGGTTTCAGTCAGATTAGCATGGTGCAATCCTTACAATTCAGCTTTGATACAATTAGAGCTGCCACATCCAACTTCTCTGATTTGAATAAGCTTGGACAAGGTGGATTCGGTCCTGTCTACAAGGTAATGATGCAATTATAAAACAACTCCTTAATGCACATTGTTGAAGATTGCATATTGAATTCTCAAAGATGGGTAGTAAATTGCCTCGTACAAGTACAAACTTCTGCTAGTATCCTCTGATACAAGATGGTATACAGGGAAAGCTTTTCAATGGACAAGATATTGCTGTGAAGAGGCTTTCTAAGAATTCTGGACAAGGTGAAATAGAATTTAAGAATGAGGTGGTGCTATTGGCCAAGTTGCAGCACAAGAATCTTGTACGACTCCTCGGCTTCAGTTTGCATGGAGAAGAAAAGCTCCTGGTCTATGAATTCTTGGCAAATACAAGCCTCGATCACTTTATTTTTGGTTGGACACTATCTTTGCTTCTCTTTCCATTGCATTATCTTTGCTTCTCTTTTCATTGCATATCTCTCTATTTTATGAGGTAGCTAGAAGAAAACAAAGAGTATCTTCTGTATTCAGATGGAAACTATAAACACATTAGGATGTCTGGCTGGAGAAAAAAGTAACTTCTTTTTTTCAAAAGATAATGAATTAGTTAACTTACCAGATCTTCATTTCAAAGCCATTTCCGCATCCATTATTTTGAGCATAAAGCATAGCTATGAGATCTAATAAATTTCTTCAATTTTGGAAGTGCAAGTAGAATTGCAAGTACACACTTGTACCTGAATCTTGATTTGAACTTTTTATGTGGACATGCAGATCCAACAAAGCGTGCACATTTGGATTGGAAAATGCGTTTTAACATAATAAGAGGGATTGCTCGAGGGATTCTCTATCTTCATGAAGAATCTCGACTTAAAATTATACATCGAGATCTCAAAGCCAGCAATATCTTGTTAGACGAGAAGATGAACCCAAAAATTTCAGATTTTGGCATGGCAAGGCTTTCTGTAGTTGATGAAACTCAAAATACGAATAAGATTGTAGGAACATAGTAAGTCAATATACTATTAACCTGTTGATGTTTAGTTATCATTCAAGAATTTTGCTAAATGTTGTAGAAATTGACAAAGTATTCTTCTGTTTTTCTAGCTGGAGTTGAAGTGGAGTAAAAAAACATAATTTTGAATATGCAATGAAATTTGTTACACACTGCATTTTATTCAGTGCTTCAGTAAATTTGATAGTTGTTCAAATTTTTTAACTGTTATCTTCATTGACTATGAACTAAATAAAACTCTTCATAACCTAACAGTCATAACTAAATGTGTTGAGATGGACTGCAGTGGATATATGGCTCCAGAGTATGCAATGCATGGGTTATTCTCGGTTAAGTCAGATGTCTTTAGCTTTGGGGTCTTACTCTTGGAGATTGTGAGTGGTAGGAAGAACAACAGCTTTTATCAATTGGAGCACCCTGAGGACCTTATTAGCTTTGTAAGTATAATTTCTCGATGTAATTTGATTTCTTTTATAATTAGTGACAACTAATACCATTATAACTACAAGCGAATTCTTGAGGTAACCTGCTCAGATGCATTCTTCTAGTGGTTTGGGCTGCCTAAAATAAATAACTTCTACATCCTCTTTCCAAGCCACAACTTGTCTAGTCAATGGTCCTTAAAACTAAATTATTGATGAATAAGTAAAGTTCAGAACAAGAAACACTTATTACATCAGCTAGAAGGTAATAATCCATGATCCATGAAAACTAAATTAAACGTTGGATAGGTAACTTCTGGAAAAAGTAACAACCATAGCATTAGCTAGAATGAGATAAGATTCAAGATAGGGCTTATTCTGTTTTTTTTTTTTCTTTTTCTTCTTCTTCTTCTTCCCATTTTTTTTTTTGGGGCAGGGGGGAGAGGAGCAGTTTCAGTAAAGGAACCTAAAGGAGCCCTAGAGTTCTCAAGCTCATTTCTTGCAGTATTATCCTTACTGTAAAGTCATCGACTCAACAGTGTTGGGAATTGACAATGTATTGGTGGTGATCTGCAGTCATGAAGTATGATACCAGAGTGCCAAGTGTTTAGTACCTCTAGGTCTAAAAGAGAATGTGTACCAGTTTCTGAGTCCACTCGAGGAGTAATGGTCTACACGAGTAAAGCCTTATCAGAAGCTCATTGCAATGCCTATCTAGCTGCTACACATTTTGCCATGATCAGCGAGTTTGTGTTGGGAATATTCCAATATGAGTTGAAACTAAACCTAAACTTGAACATGGTTTGATCCTAAACTTTGGAATAAAGCACAACTTGTCAGTACTTAAAATTCTTGTCAACCATTATCATTTTTTACTCTGATAAACAAATTGAATGACCTATCTGTGATTTTGTTTGAATGTCTGTAGGCATGGAGAAATTGGAGGGAAAACACACCCTTGGAGTTGATAGATATAACTCTGAGAGAAGATTGTTCGATAAGTGAAATGATGCGATGCATTCATATTGGATTGTTATGTGTTCAAGAAAAAGCTGCAGACAGACCCACCATGGCATCAGTTGATCTCATGTTCAATAGCTCATCTACCACTCTTCCAGTACCATCACCATCTGCCTTTTCCTTTTATAACATAAGAGAAGCAGACAAATATTCCTCTCAGAATGATTCATGGGTAACAGAGCAGGTCCCATCCACCACTAAGTCTACACAAAGGTCTATCAGTGACAAATGTAGCATTGAACTAACCCCCAGTCAGATACATGGGGATAATAGTTCTTAGAGTAAGGAGGGTGTGTGTGAAATCACTAGTTATTAGAGGTTCGTGATTTTTAAATCATTGTTAATGTCAACAGCATTTTAGGAGACTATATACTGTTTACATGTAAAGAGATTATGTAATATGGATATATTTTTTTGCTTCCTAATCTTATGTGGCTGTTCTAGATTCTAATTTGAAGTAGACAGTTAGTACAGAAAATTTTAAACTTTAATCACCTGGAGTAAAGAAAATTGTTGCAGGTTAGTGTATGCTAGTTTGCATACAATGCAGAAAGAAGACCTGTAGCAGGAATTAAATCCATGCTAATACTCTCGTTCATCGCTCAGATGGAACACTCCTGATGGTGTGCACCCTCCAAAGAACAGATGATTAAAGAAATTATAGATACAACTTGAAATTCTACCAACTTGAAATTCTACTTCAAGACCTACATGCAAATCAATAGAAAGGGACTAAGGGATAAATTTATCTATTTTTTTTATTTTTTTTGGGTGGGGGTGGGGGAGGGTTTAGAAAGGGTAGAAAGAGGCTAGCGAGATTTGTAGGAGGATTGACAGGTGATTTCACTTAAGACAAGATATTAGCCAAATGATAATGGGAGATTAAGGGGAGGAGGGGGTTTGGAGACCAAGATCTTGAGGAATGGAAGTTGGAGAGGGGGTATCTTTGGCCAAAATGGAAGGAATGTTCTCACCATTTGAGACTTGGAGAAGGGCCAGGGGGCAGAGCTAGTGAAGCTTTTGTCAAACATAAAACTATGTAAGGGAAGGTGGGGAATGGCCTAGATGGAGTTATCTTTAAGGAGGTAAGAGTGTAAACCCAATTGACCCAGTTGCATTTGGTGGCACCTTTTTAGATGAGCTTGAGGAGGCACGTTATGTCACAACTTTCAAGAACCTGTCTACCTTGTTAGCTCTACTAGAACACCTGAGATCCTCATCTCACTGGATTCACATCATATCATCTAATCAGTGTATGATAGACTGCTGTCTTCTATTTATCATTTCCTGGACAAGGTAAGAGATCTCTTTTGACTGTCCATAAGAGCTAGGTGGATGTGTCATTGGGTGAAGCCTAACCTCAACTTAATCTAGCTAGGGAGCACTGGGGATTCTTCCTCAATATTGGAGGTCCTACTCCATGCTGATCTAGACCCAAATACTATGGTCAAATGGAGAATTGTAATTTCGTGATTGGGATTTCTCTATGTTGTACCTTGCAAGACATAGATAAGAGGTTAGGGCTTGTTCATTATGATTGAAAGAGCGAAGCTGAACTAATTGCTTGGCCTCGGATGTAGCCCACCTTTGGTGAACCACTTAAGTCTGTTTTTGTGTATGTGATCTTCTTGTGTTTTCTTTAGCAAACGGGTATAAATCTCCCATTTGTGAATCTAGAGATTTGAAATCTCTGGATTCATGTAACCAAACAGGCTCTTTGATCATGAATTGTATCTAGCGTTCTGGTGATCTGTTACATCCAAATGGGACAAACAAACTACAAAGTGTCCTAATGTTGTTTTGGTATATGTTAAGACAGTTTAGGTAGGATTGGAAGAGAGTGGATTTGAAATTTGCGTTATTGACATACCTTGACCTTCCCGAACCATTACAAACTGGTTCATTTGGAAACACTTCTCAAGACACCATGACGTGGTCAAAGTCCAAATAGGCCATTAAAGGTCTAATACTCTCTTGGATTGGATTCTACAGGTGTAGTATGTAATCTTAAAGGGTCTCAAGTCTATACAATGTGTGATGTAAGGTAAAACCTGGATTCTAGGTTTTCCTACAAGGGCAACAATGCTTGCCTTTGGTAGGTTTCAGTTACACTTAGAGGTTGTCTGGTCAGGACTGGTAGCAACATGCATTGAGCACATTCAAGAGGAGCATGGCAGTAAACAACAAGAAATGAGCTATAAACCATTGATTACAAGAATTCAACAGACAAGGTATCAATTGAATGTCATAGGGGTCAGAGATCAGCCAGTAATTAGTCAAATACATCTCTGCATGAACTTCCAAGAAATCTAAAATTGCGTGGTTAAGCATCAACAGTAGTAATAGTCATCATGTTCAGTGTAGAGTAACTCTGGTACACAATAAGTGAAAAGAGAATCAAAGATCAGGATGGGGGAAATAAATACCACTTAGATTTTAGCAGCAATTAGTCAGCGACTTCCCTAAAGTTGTATTTCTGCTCATTAACTTCATTCTCAGTAGAAAATTATAGTAACATTGAGCAACATTGTAGGGAGTGTGGAGAAGAAGAGAACAACACATAGGGGAAGGGGACAGTTTTTGGGAGAGGAAATAGGAGAGAACAGAAGAACAGGTTCAAGGTTTATAAGAAGAAGATATATAGAAGAAAAACAGCAGAATAACAGGACAAGAAGTAGAAAAAAGAAAAGTGATTTCATTCATTAATTTGTTTTACTATTTTCATATTCATGACGAATTCAGTTTAACGGAACTTGAAAACATTTATACACCAAGGGTAGCATATGGAAGATTCTCGTCAAACAACAATGGTCTTCAGGTTGTGAACCTATTTATCCAGAAATCGGATGGAAAGAAGATTGTGGATGTGGATGTTTATGAAATTAAAAATAACAGCAAGCGTACGGTATCATGTAGCTAACGGGTCGATCTCAAGGAGATATGCCACTTTAGAATTAACTTCTTAATGATAATGCGAGAGTGCAATGATTAAAATTTGTTAATTACTTAATTAAACTAAACGAACGGTCATAATCCATACATCTAATGCGATCGAATTGAAACGAAAATTAAAGCAAACATAATCAACGCATATTAGAGAAAAAGAAATTGCAGAAAATAAATAATCAAAAGGTAAATTGCAGAAAGTAAATAACAGAGTAATAAAAGGAAATGGAAACCTTAACCAAAGAGAGGCATGCGCACGACTGTAGGCATATCTGATCAATGACGCAGGGGAATGGAGAATAATAAATAAATGCTGAAAGTAAATTACAGAAAGTAAATTGCAGAAAATAAATAACAGAGTAAGGAAAGGAAAGGAAAACCTTAACCAAAGAGAGGCATGACTGTAGGCATCTTTGATCAAGGACTCAGGGGAATGGACAACAATAAATAAATGTTGAAAATAAATTGCAAAAAGTAAATAATAGAGTAATAAAAGGAAAGGGAAATCTTAACCAAAGAGATGCACGATTATAGGCATATCTGATCAAGGACCCAGGGGAAGGGAGAACAATAAATAAATGCTGAAAGTAAATCCTAAATTAAGAATATGGAGGGGTAGATAGAAGCGGGAATGGAGGGAGGAGAGAAGATTATTAAAGAAGGTTACTTACTTGCGAATTGAACAAACGATTCGAATCTCAACCAACCCTAACAATCTAGATCTGCAATTGCTAGACCCAGAGAAAAACGAATCTTAAAACTTGAAACTTGAACTTGAATTGCATTACATAGAAAAATTAAACCTAAACATTCAATCTAGAAATTTAAATCTCACAAATGCAAGCAAAGAAAACTAGAAAAAGCCTAAATAAACTGAAGAGAGAAGAAAGAGTGCTTCTACTAAGCTCTAAAAAACACGTCCTCCCTTGATGGAGTATGCTCTCATTTAATAGAGTTTACATGAGATATGAATCTTGACAGAATTTGAATCAAATTCGGCGTTCCAATTTGACTCAACCAATTAGGGTTTTGGCATACTGATCGGACTGGCTTAGAGAGATCAAATGCACAATTCCACCATTGGATTTGAGTATCAAGAAGTTGTGAAGCTCTCCTCCAAAAATCAGTTCGATCAGACACCAGATGACCGTTTGATGAACGTCTTGATCGAAATTGAACAGAGACATTAAAAAACCGGATTTTTCCTTCTTCCTTATCTGAATATAATTATTTTCCCTCTTTTTATTTCTTTAATCAAATCCAAAATAGGAAATAAGATATTGAAGTATGTAAGGATTCTTTTCTCCATTTGGACTCTCTCAATAATATCTCTGTAGATTTGATTGATAATTTATAATCTCAGCCGTAGATCAAATTTGCCTTCTTTATCTCTTCAATATTTCGGAGTTGGCCCATAATCACATCTCTAGCCCATCATGCTCCAGATCAGGCTCATTTTCGCATTTGAGAATTTGAATGGACCTCTTAACATGTAAAATTGCATGATTCATACCCAAAATTCTAAATATTTGCTTAAATCGTGAAAAGTCCTAAAATCTGCAAAAACAACATAAAACCCAAGGTAGCTCCACTCTAAGTGTGTAAAATGCATGCTTTATGCCCTAAGATTTCACACATAAATGTGCTCATCAGTGGACAAACATCATTCTTTGTGCCAACGTTTAAAGTTATAGATGCTTCACCCACTGCGGGTGATTATAACCAACCGTGGGCTTGATACTGAACTCTTGGTTGCTAACCCAATAGAATTATCTGGAAGGGGAAGACCTTGTGTATTCTATGATGTTACTTGATGAGCACATTTATGTGTGACACCTTAGGACATAAATCATGCATTTTACACACTTAGAGTGAAGTTATCTTAGGTTTTATGTTGTTTTTGCAGATTTTAAGACTTTTCAAGATTTAAACAAATATTTGGAGTTTTGGATGTGAAACATGCAATTTTACATGTCAAGAGGTCTGTTTAAATTCTCAAGTGCGAATATGGGCCTCATTTTGAGCATGATGGGCTAGAGATGTGATTACGGGCCAAACTCCAAAATATTTTAGAAATAAAGAAGCAAATTTTGATCTATGGCTAAGATTATAAATTATCAATAAAATCTACAGAGGTATTATTGGAAAATTTTGTAAAGAGAATCCTAATGGAACCAAACTGGATTTTATTCCATTCCAGAAAGGAAAATCTTGTTCATTAAGTTATAGTATACTCTAAAAGTTTCCTCAAGTCAAAAACATGGAGAGAACGAGTCCTTGCATGCTTCAATATTTTTTTTTCCATATTTGGGACTTGATCAAAGAAGGAAAAAGAGGAAAAATAATCATATTCAGAGAAGGAAGAAGGAAAAATCGGGTTTTTGAATGTCTATCAAGTTTCAATCAAGCCTGTCATCGAATGGTCATCTAATGTTCAATCGAGCTAATTTTTGGAGGAGAGTTCCATGACTTCTTGATCCTCAAATCCAACGGTGGAATTGTGCATTTGATATCTCTAAGTCAGTCCGATTAGTACGCCAAGACCCTCTTTGGTTGAGTCATATAGGAACTCTTAGTTTGATTCAAACTCTGTCAAGAATCATATCCCATGTAATCTAGGAAATTACTCTATAAAAGGAAAGCATACTCCGGCAAAGAAAAATGTTTTTGGAGCTTTGGAGGAGCATACTGTTTTTTATTTTAGTTTATTTTAGGCTGTCTACACTTTTTCTTTTTCTTTAGTTTATTTAGGTTTTCTCTAGTTTTCTGTGATTGTTTTGTGAGATTCTAGTTTATATATTGAATGTTTAGATTCAATTTTTCTATGTAATTCAACTTCAATTTCAACTTCAAGTTCAAATTAAGTTTCAAGTTTGAGGATTCATTTTTCTCTAGGTCTAGCAATTGCAGATCTAGAATATGATTGTTAAGGTTGGTTGATATTTGAATCGTTCGTTCAAGTTTTGTTTATTATTTGAGATTCAAAGATGCAAGTAAACTGCCTTCGTCAATAATCTTCTCTCCCCCCTCCATTCTCAAGTAAGTAACCTTCGTCAATAATCTTCTCTTCCCCCTCCATTCCCGCTTCTATCTACCCCTCGATATTCTTAACTTAAGATTTATTTTTCAGCACTTATTTATTGTTCTCCTTTCCTCTTGGGTCATTAATCAAATATGCTTATATTCGTGCCTCTTTTTGGTTAAGGTTTCATTTTCTTTTTATTGTTTTGTCATTTACTTTCTCCTATTTTTTTCTCGCATTTATTTATTGTTCTCCTTTCCCCCTGGACCCTTGATCAAAGATGTTTATATTTGTGTTTCTCTATGGTTAAGGTTTTCCTTTTCTTTTTATTTCTTTGTTATTTATTTTTTGTATTTTTTTATATCCGTTCCCCTGATCGGTGGACTGTAAGCTATGGCAAAGGGTCCATGGTCAAAGTAATCTTAATTATATTCCCCTTCCCTCCATCCAAAGTTGACACTCGGATCATTTTACTTTTATTTATTTATTTATTGTTCGCATTTTTCCTGCCTTTTATTTATGTGTTGGTTATGTTTGTTTTATTTTTTAGTCTCAATTCGATCGCTTTAAATGTATGTGTTAAGACCACTTATTTAGTTTAATTAATTAGTTAAGAATTTTGAATCATTGTACTCTTGCGCTACCATTAAGAGGTTAAATTCTAAAGTGGTATATCTCTCTAAGATCGACCCGTTAACTACACGATATCGTGTACTTGCGGTTATTTTTATTTTACAAATATTACCCTTGCTGTGAAAGTATTGGGGATCCACATTTTCTCGGTAAGACATCTTGCATTGTCTTAGCCTGTTATTTATTTATTCTAGGTATGTTTTTTGACTTTTGTCCTAGTTGCATAAATTAAAATTACTGAACGTTATGTTAGGCTGAAATTGGAAGGCATTCCACATCAGATCGCCAATGGGAAGTGAACAGATTCCTTTTGGATGAAAGTGTAGCAGTCAGGTTAGAAGTCGTATTGTAGACAAAGTGAGAACAACACTGATGGGATGGTGAACGGTCAAGATTGAAATTTCAGTCAAGACTGTCAGCAGCCAAGTTAGATTCATTTTTCAAGAATGTACAAAAGCGCATGTCAGTTTTTTTCCAATGGTTGAAAGTCTTTAAGCTGATAACCAGGTATTATAATAATCATAAAACTCTGTCAGTCAGAGTTGGTTTTGATCAAATGCTCCACTTTGCAGTTCAGAGATTCTACTGAAATCTCTGGTCGACAATGTTAAAAGGTGGGATTCTGGGAGGAACAAAACGAAGCAGATGTCCTTCAGAGGTCAAGCTAGAATGCGAAGAGAACTCCCAGAAACAAGTAGATAATTAGGTCCGAATTATTGAACTAGTCCAAACATGTGTTGTCCTTAAAGATTATTACATCATATCTTCTTCCAGTCCCATGTATAACTCCCATCCAATACAATCAAGTAAGTTCATTCTGATCATCAAGACTGGGAAACAATCTCTGGCATTTGCAATAGTTTTCCCTAGTATTAAGTCTTGAAGATGAATTCCTCACCATAAAGAAAGAAAGAATTTCACTAGACACCCTAAAGAGATGAATTTCACTGGGTTTCTGATCTTTCTTGTTTCTTCCATCCTCCTCTGTTCGATGACTCAAAGCACCCAAGAACAAAATTTTGCAGGCAACGCCTGCTCAGGAGATACATACACTGCTGGCAGCACATACAGATCCAACCTCGGTCGTCTACTCACTGAACTATCCGTAAATGCTACCAACGGTAATGGATTTTACAAAACGTCTTTTGGCCAGAATTCCGATGTAATCTATGGTCTCTATATGTGCGGAGGCGATATTGCCTCCCAAGAATGTGACCTTTGCGTTAGTACTGCAGCCGGAAATATGACATTAACTTGTCCGAATCAAACAAGGGGTATCATTTGGTATGATTTATGTATGTTACAGTACTCAGACCAGTCGTCCATCCTCTCAACCATGCAAGTTTCTCCCACTTATTATTTCTCGAGTTCCATGAATAACTCAACCAATTCAAGTCAATTTAGGCAGAGTGTGACACAATTAGTTGATGGCCTTGTGAATCAGGTGCCGAATTCCACCCTCAGGTATGCAGAAGGTGCTCGAGATTATAATAACTACACTAAGATATATGGGCAAGTGCAGTGTACCCCTGATATATCTCAAGACGACTGCTTAAACTGCTTAACACTAGCTAAGAGAAATATCACATCATATGGAATTGATGGATATCCAGGCGGGAGAGTTCTCATGCCAAGCTGTAATGTGAGATTTGAGATCTATCCTTTCTATGCTGCAAACCCACCAGGTATGGTTGTTGAGTTCTAGTCGATAAGTAATTCAACTTTCATTTCAAGTCATTTTTATTCAGGATTCTTAGATTAGAGAGAACTTGGCTGCATATTTTTATCTTTCTATCGACTAGGAAGGCTGTAATCCTAACCTCCATGGAGTCTGCGAGTTTAGAGCTTTGACCATGGTTGGTAGGGAATTGACCCCTCTTCCTCCAAAAATGGCATCAGCATTGGCAGCTCAATAGAGAGGAATTCTCCTCTCTCCTTCTTTGGGTTTCCCTCCCAGGTCTGCTCCTCCATTGTTGGTGTTCAGATGGTCTCAGCATTCCTCTACTCTGATGCCTATGCCCATATTTGCATTGAAGTCCCTGCAAAGGTCGCTCTGTCGCTGACTATCACTATCATTGGGGAGTCTGGCTTCAACTTCTCCCAGGCTGTGGAATTTGACTGGAGATCTCCCCACTGCCCTACCTGTAAGCTATTTGGCCACCCCCCCCCCCTATACGTCCTCAATTGATCGAGAAGCCCCCTTGGCAACTTCTGTCTCGTCCTCTCCTATCAATCCCTCTCCCTCTGTCCCTGCTGGTTCGCTTAGGGAGACTCTGAGGGGAAGGGTGGGGGTTTGAATTTCTCAGAAAACAGTCAGCTGGGTTGTTCGACATCGGTTCTGCACCTCCCATCCCCTCCATTGCCAACTGATTGCCCCCTTGTCGTCCTTATGTCCCTGATTCCAACCTCTTGATGTCCGATTCTGTTCAAACTTCCTCTGCTGCCAACGGCCCTGCACTGCATTCTGTAGATCCCGCCGTTGCCGATCCTGTTGGCCCTTCCCCCCACCATTGATGATTCTTCTGTCCCTCGGCGGTCAATGAGGTTAACAGAACTCTTGACTTTCTGTAGATTGAAATCTCATAAAAATGGTCATCTGAGGTGGTGTGAATGTGTGCCAAGCTCTACATGCCTAGTTCTGTATCTCTGAAAAACTACTCTGTTGTGATTACTCATAGCTTCAACATAGTTTACTTGGTGTATGCATGGACATCCTTTGCTGTAGTTCCAATGGCTAGATTGTATTTTCTAAACATGATTCTCCTCCTAAAATATACAATGGGTAAAAAGTTATTGACGTTTTTGGAATAGTAACAAGTAAACATTCTTCAATGTATACCCAAGAACATAGATCATAGATGAAAATAAACATTTTGGTTTTTGCAGGGAATGGGAAAAGCTCAAAAGTTATCATTATTACTGTCGTCCTGGCAACAACAACAGCAGTTATACTTGTTTTTGTCATCTATATGTGGTTTTGTAGGTGGAGAAAGCCTAAGAGTGACACTGGTGATGGTAACTATAGTTCAAATCCTTCCCTATCTTTTACATTTTATTCAGCTGTCCATGTCCCCAAAAATCTTGCATGCAAGAAAATGCTAATAATAGATTGTTTTCACTATACTCTCTGGATTGTCAGAGGAATCAAGAGTAGCTATAAGTGGGTTAACAAACTATTCCATTGGAAAATCCCTATCTTTTGGCTACCTATGCTCAGCACAAAATTGTCATAAAGTTTTCATCAGAGCACTTTTATTTGGAGAAAATTGATTTATTTTTTCCTTACTTTTGTTTCATTGAAAAATCCCTTGGAAGAAACATAGGACACTCCCCATAGAACTAGTTTGGCTCAAGAAAAGATACAGCTTTGACTACCTATGCTCACTAACATAGTTGTCAGCATGTTTTTTCATCAAAGCACTTCTATTGATTTCCCCCACTTTTATCGGGTGGGTGGGTGTATGTTTTAAGGTTTCAGTCAGATTAGCATGGTGCAATCCTTACAATTCAGCTTTGATACAATTAGAGCTGCCACATCCAACTTCTCTGATTTGAATAAGCTTGGACAAGGTGGATTCGGTCCTGTCTACAAGGTAATGATGCAATTATAAAACAACTCCTTAATGCACATTGTTGAAGATTGCATATTGAATTCTCAAAGATGGGTAGTAAATTGCCTCGTACAAGTACAAACTTCTGCTAGTACCCTCTGATACAAGATGGTATACAGGGAAAGCTTTTCAATGGACAAGATATTGCTGTGAAGAGGCTTTCTAAGAATTCTGGACAAGGTGAAATAGAATTTAAGAATGAGGTGGTGCTATTGGCCAAGTTGCAGCACAAGAATCTTGTACGACTCCTCGGCTTCAGTTTGCATGGAGAAGAAAAGCTCCTGGTCTATGAATTCTTGGCAAATACAAGCCTCGATCACTTTATTTTTGGTTGGACACTATCTTTGCTTCTCTTTCCATTGCATTATCTTTGCTTCTCTTTTCATTGCATGTCTCTCTATTTTATGAGGTAGCTAGAAGAAAACAAAGAGTATCTTCTGTATTCAGATGGAAACTATAAACACATTAGGATGTCTGGCTGGAGAAAAAAGTAACTTCTTTTTTTCAAAAGATAATGAATTAGTTAACTTACCAGATCTTCATTTCAAAGCCATTTCCGCATCCATTATTTTGAGCATAAAGCATAGCTATGAGATCTAATAAATTTCTTCAATTTTGGAAGTGCATGTAGAATTGCAAGTACACACTTGTACCTGAATCTTGATTTGAACTTTTTATGTGGACATGCAGATCCAACAAAGCGTGCACATTTGGATTGGAAAACGCGTTTTAACATAATAAGAGGGATTGCTCGAGGGATTCTCTATCTTCATGAAGAATCTCGACTTAAAATTATACATTGAGATCTCAAAGCCAGCAATATCTTGTTAGACGAGAAGATGAACCCAAAAATTTCAGATTTTGGCATGGCAAGGCTTTCTGTAGTTGATGAAACTCAAAATACGAATAAGATTGTAGGAACATAGTAAGTCAATATACTATTAACCTGTTGATGTTTAGTTATCATTCAAGAATTTTGCTAAATGTTGTAGAAATTGACAAAGTATTCTTCTGTTTTTCTAGCTGGAGTTGAAGTGGAGTAAAAAACCATAATTTTGAATATGCAATGAAATTTGTTACACACTGCATTTTATTCAGTGCTTCAGTAAATTTGATAGTTGTTCAAAATTTTTAACTATTATCTTCATTGACTACAAACTAAAATAATACTCTTCATAACCTTACAGTTATAACTAAATGTGTTGAGATGGACTGCAGTGGATATATGGCTCCAGAGTATGCAATGCATGGGTTATTCTCAGTTAAGTCAGATGTCTTTAGCTTTGGGGTCTTACTCTTGGAGATTGTGAGTGGTAGGAAGAACAACAGCTTTTATCAATTGGAGCACCCTGAGGACCTTATTAGCTTTGTAAGTATAATTTCTCGATGTAATTTGATTTCTTTTATAATTAGTGACAACTAATACCATTATAACTACAAGCGAATTCTTGAGGTAACCTGCTCAGATGCATTCTTCTAGTGGTTTGGGCTGCCTAAAATAAATAACTTCTACATCCTCTTTCCAAGCCACAACTTGTCTAGTCAATGGTCCTTAAAACTAAATTATTGATGAATAAGTAAAGTTCAGAACAAGAAACACTTATTACATCAGCTAGAAGGTAATAATCCATGATCCATGAAAACTAAATTAAACGTTGGATAGGTAACTTCTGGAAAAAGTAACAACCATAGCATTAGCTAGAATGAGATAAGATTCAAGACAGGGCTTATTCTGTTTTTTTTTTTTTTCTTCTTCTTCTTCTTCCCATTTTTTTTTGGGGCAGGGGGGAGAGGAGCAGTTTCAGTAAAGGAACCTAAAGGAGCCCTAGAGTTCTCAAGCTCATTTCTTGCAGTATTATCCTTACTGTAAAGTCATCGACTCAACAGTGTTGAGAATTGACAATGTATTGGTGGTGATCTGCAGTCATGAAGTATGATACCAGAGTGCCAAGTGTTTAGTACCTCTAGGTCTAAAAGAGAATGTGTACCAGTTTCTGAGTCCACTCGAGGAGTAATGGTCTACACGAGTAAAGCCTTATCAGAAGCTCATTGCAATGCCTATCTAGCTGCTACACATTTTGCCATGATCAGCGAGTTTGTGTTGGGAATATTCCAATATGAGTTGAAACTAAACCTAAACTTGAACATGGTTTGATCCTAAATTTTGGAATAAAGCACAACTTGTCAGTACTTAAAATTCTTGTCAACCATTATCATTTTTTACTCTGATAAACAAATTGAATGACCTATCTGTGATTTTGTTTGAATGTCTGTAGGCATGGAGAAATTGGAGGGAAAACACACCCTTGGAGTTGATAGATATAACTCTGAGAGAAGATTGTTCGATAAGTGAAATGATGCGATGCATTCATATTGGATTGTTATGTGTTCAAGAAAAAGCTGCAGACAGACCCACCATGGCATCAGTTGATCTCATGTTCAATAGCTCATCTACCACTCTTCCAGTACCATCACCATCTGCCTTTTCCTTTTATAGCATAAGAGAAGCAGACAAATCTTCCTCTCAGAATGATTCATGGGTAACAGAGCAGGTCCCATCCACCACTAAGTCTACACAAAGGTCTATCAGTGACAAATCTAGCATTGAACTAACCCCCAGTGAGATACATGGAGATAGTAGTTCTTAGAGTAAGGATGGTGTGTGTGAAATCACTAGTTTTTAGAGGTTCGTGGTTTTTAAATCATTGTTAAACTCAACAGCATCGAAGGAGAATATATACTGTTTACATGTAAATAGATTATGTAATATAGATATTTTTTTCCTTCCAAATCTTATGATTAGGACAGAAATCAATGTGGCTATTCTAGATTCTAATTTGAATTAGACAGTACAGAAAATTTTAAACTTTAATCACCTGGAGTCAAGAAAATTGTTGCAGTTTAGTGTATGCTAGTTTGCATACAATGCAGAAAGAAGACATGTAGCAGGAATCAAGTCCATCCTCATATTTTCCTTCATAGCTCAGATGGAACACTGCTGATGATGCGGACGCTCCAAAGAACAGATGATTAAAGAAATTATAGATACAACTTGAAATTCTACTTCAAGACCTACATGCAAATCAATAGAAAGGGACTAAGGGAGAAATTTATCTTTTTTTTTTTTGGGGTGGGGAAGGGTTTAGAAAGGGTAGAAAGAGGCTAGAGACATTTGTAGGAGGATTAACAAGTAATTTCACTTAAGACAAGATATTAGCCAAATGACAATGGGAGATTGAGGGGAGGAGGAGGGTTGGGGACCAAGAGCTCGAGGAATGGAAGGTGGAGAGGGGGTATCTTTGGCCAAACTGGAAGGAATGTTCTCACCATTTGAGACTTGGAGAAGGGCCAGGGGGCAGAGCTAGTGAAGCTTTCGTCAAACATAAAACTATTACAAGGGAAGGTGGGGAACGGCCTAGATGGAGTTATCTTTAAGGAGGTAAGAGTGTAAGCCCAATTGACCCAGTTGCATTTGGTGGCACCTTTTTAGATGAGCTTGAGGATGGCACGTTATGTTATAACTTTCAAGAACCTGTCTACCTTGTTAGCTCTACTAGAACACCTGAGATCCTCATCTCACTGGATTCACATCATATCATCTAATCAGTGTATGATAGACTGCTGTCTTCTATTTATCATTTCCTGGACAAGGTAAGAGATCTCTTTTGACTGTCCATAAGAGCTAGGTGGATGTGTCATTGGGTGAAGCCTAACCTCAACTTAATCTAGCTAGGGAGCACTGGGGATTCCTCCTCAATATTGAAGGTCCTACTCCATGCTGATCTAGACCCAAATACTATGGTCAAATGGAGAATTGTAATTTCGTGATTGGGATTTCTTTATGTTGTACCTTGCAAGACATAGATATGAGGTTAGGGCTTGTTCATTATGATTGAAAGAGCAAAGCTGAACTAATTGCTTGGCCTTGGATGTAGCCCACCTTTGGTGAACCACTTTGCTGCATTGTTAATTCCTAACAGGATTACAGGATTGACTTGCTATGATTCTATGAAGGGGCTTATGTAATTTATGTTACTTTTGGGTGTTTCCTTCTTTAAAATGAATGTATGCTTTTTAGCTTCAGGGTTGGAGTTGGAGGAGTCTGGCTTGACATTCCCTATTTTTGTTTTCTCAATCGTTTCTGACTTGAGTTGATATGACCACTGAGATCAAATTTCTAACAGCTGATCATGGTCAGACTGTTAGAGATTGATTTGGTCCGTCACACCCCCCCCCCCCCTCTTTGCGGCGGGGGGGGGGGGGGGGGGGGGGGGGGGGGGGGGGGGGGGCCTTCTTCCTTCCGGGCGGGGGGGTGGGGTTGGGTGCCCCCCCCACCGGGTTTTTTTTTTTTTTTGTGTAAATTTTTTTTTTTTTTTTTTTTTCTTTCTTTTTTTTTTTTTTTTTTGTTGGGGGTGGGGTTCTTTTTTTTTTCTGGGTGTTTTTTTTTTTTTTTGTAAAGAACTTCATTTATAGAAGAACATTGCGAGCTACAACCGAGGAGTCCAATTCTATAAGAGAAAGGATCCAAGGAGTGGAATTAGGCCAAACTATCTCGCTCGAAGAAGATAGCGCCTTCCGGGATAGGGCGTCCGCACATGCGTTACTCTCCCTAAAAACATGTTGGGCTTTACATTCAATGAACATGGATTTTAGATAGAGAATATCATCCAAAACCGTGAGGTTGCTCAATGGGCCCTGAGTGTCTTGTGCCTTAATCGCCTTGATCAACACGGCACAGTCAGATTCTAGGATCACAAAATCATATCCTTCTCCTAGTGTGTAGAGCATTCCATCTCTTAATGCCATGGCTTCTGCTTCAAGAGGAGTCTGGGCCTGGGCCGGTTTAGAGACCGCCAGCTTACATTGCCTTTCAGAATCCCTAATAATGAAGCCCAAACCACACTTGCCTTTATTTCCTTTCATAGCAGCGTCTGAATTCAATTTCACCCAGCCACAATCAGGAGGCCTCCACTCCGATCTTTTCTCCCTTTGTTGTATCTGGATTCCCCTCACAAATGGTTTGTTGGCTTCTATGAAATCTCCAAATTGTGATACCGCTCTATCAATGGTCTCCACTGGCGAGATGATCTTCTTGTTAAATATGAGATCATTCCTTGAAATCCAAATCTGCCATATTAGAAAGGCCGCCAAACTGGGAACTTGATCGAAATCTTTTCCTGTAGAACTTTTCAAAGAGTTCCATGACTGTATCCATTTATGGACTTCAACATCTTCATCTGGAGGAACCACAAATGACAAGGGAGAGCCAAACCACACCGCACGTGCGAAAGGACAAGCCAAGAAAATATGGTTCTCTGTTTCAACATCTGCTCCACAACGAGGACAACACGGATCCACATCAATATTCCTAATCCGAAGGCCTTCAGTTGTTGCTAGGCCTTTCGCACACACCCTCCATAACAATTGTCTAATTTTTGGGGGAGCCTTACATGACCAGATTGAGTTCCAAACTTCATCCTCCACCTGTAGCCACGATTTCTGTCTTGAAGAAGAGGCCTTTTGCTTTAATTCATCCAATCTCTGTTTGCAAAGTATATCATATGCAGACTTCACTGAAAATTGACCATTTGAAGATGCCGCCCAGAATTGTGAGTCTTGTTGGGGAAATAGTCCTAGATTAATCTTGAGAACCTCCTCCGCTTCCTCCCTAGACATTATAGAAAAAATCAATTCCCTCTTCCACATTCTGTTCACTTGATCAATGAGGTCTGAAACTTTATATACTTGGCAATTTTCTGGTTTCTTAGACTTCAATCTAAAGTTTGGTAGAGTTGGGATCCAGTTATCCACCCACAAATCTATGGTATCTCCTGTACCTACCTTCCAACATAGTCCAGCTTTAAGACCTTTCCTTCCTTCCAACAAGCTCTTCCATGCCCATGATGGGCTTTGATGTGGGTTTCTTTCTATATGATACAAGAATATGGGAAAAATATTTCTACCCAAAAAATGTGGGAAAAATATAATCCACCAATCCCACGTAGAGAAGATCCGAACTTAAAAATGATTCTCTTAAATTGCGTGAATATTTAAAAAACAAAAAAAAAAATCTGGCAATTGAGGAAATGGATCAAGTTTTTCTTGAGTCTAGATCACTTCTTCTACAGTCTTTTTTATCACAAAAATAGAGGGAGAATCTCACGTATAAATATTAAAAAGTAATGAAAAATAAGAATTCAGTAGGCTTATTCCTATTTATGTGGTCAAAAACCATAAAGAAAACACAATGTTCTCTCCTGATGGGAAGGTGATTCGGACTCTTTTTTTAGAGCCAGATTGTTAGTATTGAAAATAACATAATTGATCACAAGTTTAAGACAAATTCCTACAATGTAAGTCAAAAGGAAATATTAAGAAAGGATTTTCCTTCAACTAATAAGATGAGACTTTAATTGGAGAAATAATTGAGTGATTTTCATAAAGCAGAGTTCTCAAATAAATAACATCCCATCGTCTTCGATAAATGAAACAATCAAGGTAAAGTAGAAAAATAATAAAATAGGAGAAGATCATATAAAAATAATTCAAATGGAAAGAAGAGATCATATATAATTTAGATTAATGACAACTATAGAAATCTTCCTTATCACGCCTGATATTAACATTACTCTAGTTAAATTAAACTAATAAATCAAAACATCAATGAAAGTTGTTGTCAATGGTGAAGGTGGAATACTGGGAGAAAAAAGAAAGAAAAAGAAACAGTCATCCTACAAAGTCAACCAAGATTGGGTAGTGGAATTTCAATTATGTCCTCCCATGGTAGAAGGAAGGGAATTGTATTAGGTCCATTTCCTTGTCAGAAATAGACCATCCATTTTCCTCTGAATGAAGAATACATATCTATCCGGATTCTGATCTATATAGGTGCCTTAGACACGTGTTGCTTGCAACCAAGACCTTGGGTTGACTAACTGTCCTCAAGAGGATAACATGGCCAAGTCAACGACTTGCACTCGAGAGTTATGCCCAACCACCTCTAAGCAAGGGGGGGTGGTTTGAAGGAGCTTGGCACCTAAGAAAAGCCTTTTTTGTATGTAGCTGATAGAAGATATGTGGACTTGAAAAGTTCCGGCAACATACTTCTTGGGGGGGTGCACCTGTTGAATTATCAGCTATGCAAGCCGAGAACTATTTGGTCATATTATCCTTGCCATGTCAATGTCACAAGTTAGAACGGTTGACTCTGTTGAACATGTCGACCACCGTGACATTTCAATGGTCTCCAAGAGTTAGGTTTTACTAAAAATATTCTTCATCTATACCATTAAATGTATTAGGGAAAATGTCATGTCAGCATTGACACATCAATGCCACATTAGCCTCAATTAAATGCCTTAAATAATTTTGATGACAACAAATACAAAGCATTAGTATTTAAATTGAGTTTTACATTGATCAAGCCTAGAAAAATCAATTTTTTTTGGTAACCGCAAAGAAAAGTCAACTGGAGAACATGAATAATGGCAAGATTGATCAAAACACCAAGCAAGACCTAACTCGTGACGATGGTCAAAGTCCCAAGAAATGGTCGGTCAAATTGGACATGAAGAATAAGTCAAGTTGAGTATGAAGACTGAAGAACAAGAAGATCCAAGCGTGAAGAAGAAACTCATTCTCATATTAATACATATAAGTGCACTCAATTATTTTAACCATGTGCATCATGCCACTAAAATGACCTAAGACATATTAGGAATTTAGGAGAAGTCATATATATATATATATATATTGCGTGCCTAGAGTGATATGGTTATTCCGTGCCAAGAATGATACCGTGGAATTTTGCCACCTTGGTTACTTGTTTTTGTTGAATTAGTTTGTGGTCACTTGATTGAAGAATATACTCTGGTTTGAATTTGTCATCTGCAGAGTGAATCTTGCAATCACTACGAAGGTCAAACTTAAATGTCTACCCAAATCACGAGCCAAGTCCAACCATGCCTCTCTCCTGCATCTTCTCTTGTTCTCCTGCATGCATAGCTTCCCTCCAATACATTCAAGTATGTTCATTCTGATCATCAAGTCGGAAACAATCTCTGTTATTTGCAACAATTTGCCCTAGCCTCAAGAAAGGGGTTGGGAAAGATAGAGAAATTCCAGAAGCCACCCAAAAGCGATGAATTTCGCTGGGTTGCTCATCTTCCTTGTTTCTTCCATCCTCCTCTGTTCATTGACCCAAAGCGCCCAAGAACCAAATTTTGTAGCGAACGACTGTTCAGGAGATACATACATTGATGGCAGCACATACAGTTCCAACCTCGGTCGTCTACTCACTGAACTATCTGCAAATGCTACCAACGGTAATGGATTTTACAAGACATCCTTAGGCCAGAATTCCGATCAAATCTATGGTCTCTATATGTGCAGAGGCGATCTTACCTCCCAAGAATGTAAGGCTTGCGTTAGTGCTGCTCAAGGAAATGTGACATTAACTTGTCCCAACAATGTAACGGGTATCATTTGGTTTGATTTATGCATGTTACAGTACTCAAACCAGGCGTCCATCCTCTCAACCATGCAAACTTCTCCCGCTTATTATCTGTGGAATCCCAATAACTCAACCAATTCAAGTCAGTTTAGGCAGAATGTGACACAATTAGTTGATGACCTTCTGAATCGGGCACCGTATTCCACCCTTATGTATGCAAACGCTGCTCGAGATTATAATAACTTCATTAACCTATATGGGCTAGTGCAGTGTACCCCTGATATATCTCAATACGACTGCTTAAACTGCTTAACAGCAGCTAAGGGAGTTATCACAACAACTGGAATTGATGGAAATGCAGGCGGGAGAGTTCTTATGCCAAGCTGTAATGTGAGATTTGAGACCTATATTTTCTATGATCCAAACCCACCAGGGCCACCACCACAACCAGGTTCACCAAAACCAGGTTCACCACCACCAGGTATGGCTGTTGTGAGTTCTAGTCGATAACTGTTTCAATTTTCGAGTCCTTTCTACTCAGGATGATTAGACTACAGAAAACTTGGCTTCATATTTTTTTTATCTTTCTATTGATTAAGAAGGCTGTAATCTTCATGTTGCAAGTAATTAAGAAAAAAATTAAAGATGCACCCAAACAATTGTTTTCTGTTGGTAGTTAGCTCGAGTGCACGAGAACTAGTTGGCAGCAGCAAGTGATATTCACAGCAGTGTCTTAACTAATCCTCGGCTCCCTCTGTGTTCAATGAGATTAACAGAACTCTTTGACTTTCTGTAGATTGAAATCTCATGAAATGGTCATCTGAGATGGTGTGAATGTGTGCCAAGCTCTATATGCCTAGTTCTCTATCTCTGAAAGAATATTCTGCTGTGTTTACTCATAGCTTCAACATAGTTTACTTGGTGTATGCATGAATATCCCTTTGCTATAGTTCCAATAACTAGATTGTATTTTCTAAACATGATGATCTCCTCTTCAAATATTCAATGGGTAAAAAGTAAAGGATGTATTTGGAATGTATAGTAAACATTCCTGAATGTATACTCAATGGCATATATCATAGATGAAAATAAACATCTTGGTTTTGTAGGGAATGGGACAAATTCATCAACAGTTATCATTATTGTAACTGTTGTCCTGGCAACAATAGCTGGAATTATACTTCTTTCTGTCATCTATATATGTTTACGTAAGCGGAGAAAGCCAAAGAGTGATACTAATGGTAGGTAACTGTAGTTCAAATCCTCTTCTACCTTTTACATTTTATTCAGCTGTCCATGTCCCCAAAATTTTGCATCCAAAAAAATGTGAAAAATGGATTGTTTTCACTATATAAATCCCTATCTTTTTGGCTACCTATGCTCAGCATAAAATTGTCAGCATGTTTTCATCAGAGCACTTTCTTTTGGAGAAAATTGATTTATTTATCCCTTGGAAGTAACATATTCAACTCCCTAGAGAACTAATCTGGCTCGAAGAAAAGATAAAGCTTTGATCACCTATGCATACTAACAAAGTTGTCAGCATGTTTTCATCGAAACACTTTTAGTGATTTCCCCCCTTTTATTGGGTGGGGTTGGGTGTGTGTTTTAAGATTACAGTCAGATTACCATGGTGGAGTCCTTACAATTCAGCTTTATTACAATAAGAGCTGCCACATCCAACTTCTCTGAATTGAATAAGCTTGGACAAGGTGGATTCGGTCCTGTCTTCAAGGTAATGATGCAAAACTATGGTGTGACTATAAAAGAAATCCTTAATTTACATTGTTGAAGATTGCATATTGAATTCCCAAAGACAGAGTAGTAAATCACTCCATATACAAGTACAAACTTTTGCCAGTATCCTTTAATACAATATGGTATACAGGGTAAGCTTTTGAACGGACAAGAAATTGCTGTGAAGAGGCTTTCTAAGAATTCTGGACAAGGTGAAGTAGAATTTAAGAACGAGGTGGAGCTATTGGCCAAGTTGCAGCACAAGAATCTGGTACGGCTCCTCGGCTTCAGCTTGCATGGAACAGAAAAGCTCCTGGTCTATGAATTCTTGCCAAACTCAAGCCTTGATCACTTTCTTTTTGGTTGGGCACTATCTTTGCTTCCTTTTCCATTGCATATCTTTCTATTTCATGAGGTTCTTAGCTAGAGAAAAACAAAAAGTATTTTCTATACTCAGATGGAAGGTATAAACACATTATGATTTCTGGCTGTAGAAAAAAGTAACTTTTTACAACAGATAATGAATAAGAAAACGTAAGGGATCTCATTCAAAGCCATTTATGCATCCTTTATTTTGGCATGAAACATGGCTATGAGATCTAATTAATTCTTCAATTTCGCAAGTGCATGCAGAAGTGCAAGTACTCACCAGTACTTAAATCTTGACTTGAACTTTTTATTTGTGTGGACATGCAGATCCAATCAAACGTGCACATTTGGAGTGGAAAAAACGTCTTCAAATAATAAGAGGGATTGCTCGAGGGCTTCTCTATCTTCATGAAGAATCTTGACTTAAAATTATACATCGAGATCTCAAAGCCAGCAATATCTTGTTAGACGAGAAGATGAACCCAAAAATTTCAGATTTCGGCCTGGCAAGGCTTTCTGTAGTTGATGAAACTGAAAATACGAATAAGATTGTTGGAACATAGTAAGTCAATATGCTATTAACCTGTTGATGTTTAGTTATCATTCAAGAGTTTTGCTAAATGTCGTAGAAATTGATAAAATATTCTTCAGTTTTTCTAGGTGGAGTTAAAGAGGAGTAAATTAAAGAACCATAATTTTGAATATGCAATGAACTTTATTACATTCATTCGGTTCTTCAGTAAATTTGATAGTATAGTTTGGTTTGTTCAAATTTTTTAACTATTATCTTCATTGACTACAAACTAAAATAAAATTCTTCATAACCTAACAGTAATAACTAAATGTGTTGAGATGGACTGCAGTGGATATATGGCTCCAGAGTATGCAATGCATGGGTTATTCTCAGTAAAGTCAGATGTCTTTAGCTTTGGGGTCTTACTCTTGGAGATTGTGAGTGGTCGGAAGAACAGCAGCTTTTATCAATCGGAGCACTCTGAGGACCTCATTAGCTTTGTAAGTGTTAATTCTGGATGTAATTAATTTGCTTTCTTTTATTAGTAGTGAGAACCAATATCTTTTGTTTCTTTCCTTTTTTGTTCAAGTAAGAACCAATATCACTATAAGTACAAGCGAATTCTTAAGGTAACCTGCTCAGAAGCATTCTTCCAGTAGTTTGGGCTGCCTAAAATAAATCATTTCTACATCCTCTTTCCAAGCCACAACTTCTCTACTCAATGGTCCTCTTTTAAGTTAGTGATCAATAGGTAAAAGTTCAGAATAAGAAACACATCATCAGCAAGAAGGTAATAATCAATGATCCATGTAAACTAAATTAAATGATCAATACGTAAAGGCTGGAAAAAGAAACAACCATTGCATTAGCTAGAATGAGACAATATCGAAAATAGGTTTTTATTTATTGATTTATTTTTTAATTTTTTTTTTGGTTGGGGGAGGGAGAGGAGCATTTTCAGTGAACCTGAAGGAGCCCTGGAGTTCTCAAGATCATTTTTGTTTATTGTAAAGTGATGGACTCAACAGTGTAGAAAACCGAAAATGTATCTGTGGTGATCTGCAATTATGAAAGTATGATACCAAGAGTTTAGTACCTCTAGGTCTAAAAGAGGATGTGTAGCACTTGCTCAGTCCACTGAAGGATTAACCAGTATACAAGAGTAAAGCCATCTCAGAAGCTCATTGCAGTGCCTACCTAACTGCCACACACTTTGTCATGAGCCAGTTTGTGTTAGGCTATTCCAATACGAGATGAAACTAACTTAAACTTGAGCTTAACTTGGTTTTATCCAATACTTTTGAATATAGCACAATATATAAGTAACTAAAGTTCTAGTCAATTATTATCATTTTTTGACTCTGATAAACAAATTGAATGACCTGTCTGTGGTTTTGTTTGAATGTGTGTAGGCATGGAAAAATTGGAAGGCAAACAAACCCTTGGAGTTGATAGATACAACTCTGAGAGAAGATTGTTCGATAAGTGAATTGATGCGATGCATCCATATTGGATTTCTATGTGTTCAAGAAAATCCTGCAGACAGACCCACCATGGCTTCAGTTGATCTCATGTTCAATAGCTCATCTGTCACTCTCCCAGTACCATCACCACCAGCTTTTTTCTTTTATAGCATGAGAGATGCAGAAGGATCTTCCTCTCAGAATGATTCGTGGGTAAGAGAGCAAGTTCTATCCACAACCAAGTCAACACAGAGGTCTATCATTGACGAATCTAGCATTGAACTAACCCCCCGGTGAGATACATGGGGATGGTAGTCCATCAAGAAAGGAGATTGTGTGTGAAAGCACTAGTATTAGAGCTTCATGGTTTTTGAATCATTATTAAACTCAACAGCATCAAAAGATAATAAGATATATTTGTATATATACTATTAAGGTTACATGTGAAAATGTATATGGTTGTATCTATTTTAATATAAATTATCTAAAATAAATTATGTAATTCACTTTTGTAATTGCATATTTTCTTGTGGTTACATATCAGGCTTAAGGGTATTCATTGGATTTACTTTAATTTTTTGATTAAATTATTCCACATGATTAGTTCCCATTGAGAGATTTCTTCAAGGAGACGATCTAAACTCATGCAAGCCACACCACTTCATAAGCATGATTCTTCAATCCTGACCTTCGGAGTTGACCGGTTCTTTGCCAATTCTCGTATATCAGCAGTGTTACTGCAATGAAGCCCATGGTCAGCCCTAAGCTTTATTGACGATACAGAGCTACAAAGTTAAAATTTTCTATTCATCCAAAAAAAAAAGTAACAATTTTTTCGCTCACTGATCCAACCAACAGGGTTTCCATTCGATGTCCAAGCCAGCAACGATGTGTTCTCCATTGTATCGTTCTCTGTTGTATCTTGAATGGATGCCATTCATCCATCTTTTTGGAACATGAGCCTTGTTAGTAAGAAGTATCTCAATGATCTTACCTGCAAATAGACCCTTTCTGTTATCATGACTCTGGATGCCGTAGCAGAAGAGATCAAAACTGTAACCTCTCTATAATTGCATCAGATGCATGCCTAGTAAGGTCACCATAGAAGGCTTCCAGATGACTCTTCCTTTTTTTAATTTTCGTTCAATTCTAGTTGACTTTTCACTCAAAAACTAAAAAGCCTCAGGCCAGAAGTTTCCTCATTCTCTAGGTAACTGCTGGTAATAGGGCTTTCTTGACTCAAATCCACATTTTCTTTCATTTACATTTCAGTCAGATGACATTCTTTTTATTTTTTCAGAGCTTTATTATTAACTATTAGGAGGAACCAAAGTTCAACTCCTCGTATAATTCTGGATAGTCACACAATGCTTTCTAGCGTTTTTCAATGTTTTTGGTAAAAATTTTATCATTGTTCTTTACATTGATATAACCTCATTCATGCATGTGTAAAGTCAATATAAATAGTGTTGAGGTATTTGAATCATACCCAATTTGTGTTGAGGTACTCAAGTTATACCCAACTTATTGTTGAGGTATTTTTTTGGAGAAAGGGAGCTTTGATTAAATAAAGAGAAAAAAAGAAAGAAAATTACATTCTGAAGAATTTCTTACCATTAGCATCATCCCGAACAAAAACAGAAAGAGCTAACGGAAGAGCATCTGCAGCTAGATGGATTTCTTGGGAGGTATTAAGGAAACCTGCCAGGAAGTCCGCACAAACGTTAATCTCCCGAACATGATGAACAAAATTACATATAAAAAAACCATCCCTTAACTCCCTAATTTCCATGATCAAATCAACAACCCTCCAAGATGTAGAAAAATGTCCTTGAATAGATTGGATGGCCACCATGGAATCAGATCGAATTTCTATCATCGTCAAACCCATTTCACAAGCAGTCTCCATGCCACGCTTGATCGCATATAACTTATTGTTGAGGTATTTGAGTCATACTTAACTTATGTTCTAATATGAGCCATCAGATTAGTTACGATCTAATGGTGGAATGGGCCTTTGTATGAGAGTCCAATTACCAATAGATATCAGTATTTATTCTATAAGTACTAGATGAAAGCAACGGTCTGGGTATTCCAAACTAGATACTCAGGGTGTAATGCTTTAAGCAACCTCGTGCTTAAACCTAACCCTAAATTCTGTTAGTTAATTTTACTCAAATCGTCCATTTTGTAGTTCAAAGCTGAGTTGGATACTCTACCTTTTTTTTTTTTTTTATTAAAAAATAAAAAAAAAAAAAAAAAAAAAAAAAAAAAAAAAAAGAGGAAAAAAAAAAAAAAACACCACACCACGGGCACACCAAAAAAAAAAATTTTATTTTTTTTTTTTATTTTTTTTAAAAAAAAAAAAAAAGGGAAGGGAAGGATGTGGATTTTTTTTTTTTTTTGGGCCCCCCCCCAAACCCCCCATTTCTACCCCTTTAACCCGTGGTTTTAAGACCGAGAACCTGGGCCTTGATTAGGCGACAATTGTGGACCATTCAATTCGAGCCCGAAGGATTGGAAATTAAACAAATGTTGGTAGATGACCCTTATAATGACTCAAAAACTCTCCTAGAGTTTAAGTGAAGAGAGAAAATTAGTCTCGATAGTGTAAAAAGGGTAATTTTGTAATATCTGTAGATCAGTGATGGAGAATCCGATTGATGCAAATAATGTACCAAATCGAAGATCGTCGAAAGACCTTTCCAACGAGCCAAAGATCATCAAAATCGGAGTTCGTTTGGGGGTCCAACCATGAGCCAGAAGTTTGAGCCGTTTAGGTGAACCAACCCCCACCCTATTTTCTATTTAGGGGCAAAATTAGAAATTCGGATTTTTAAACCCTATTTATGTTTTATCTCATCCGTAAACGCATTTTTGGAGGCTAGAAAGAGGCGGAGGCTTTGGAGAAAAGGATAAACGAAATAGAGGAGCGATTTCCATTCTTCCGAAGGTGTCTGTGATCCGAATCTTCGCAAAATCATTACGAAAGGTTAGTTTCTTTAATGCTTCTCTTACTCACAATTTTGTGAGTATCTTCTCTCCTTTCCTTTTAAGGAATCTTGAAAGGGAAGGTTGTTAGGTATTGCTTTCCTTTATTGTATTAATGTCCCTTCCTAGTTTGTGGGAGTGATATCTTTTCTCTTCTATTGAGGGATCTGTGAAAGGGAATAATGTTAGGTACCCTAGATGCTTATATTTTTTTATATTAATGTTTCCCTTGAGTTTGGGAGTAATGCTTTATCTCCTTGCAAAAGATTTTAGAATTTGACTCTCTAGGTCACCCACGGGTGATTTATGAGAGCCAAATTTGGGGCATTTTGATTTTGGTCAAATTTAATAAAATTGAAGGTACCCGTAGGATCCTTTTGTTTCCAATTAGATTCTCCCAAAGTTTCGTTTCGTTTAGACTTTGAGTTGGTGGCAAATTAGTGACCATTCACTAGTGAGGTTGAGAACTATCCTTTTTAACCTAGTTTTCAGATTTGGGTTTTTGTGGGAAGATTTTAAGATATCATTTGAAACCCAAATTGGCTCTAATTTGTGATAATTATTTCTTTTGCATAAATAGGTTAATATATCTTTAGTCACTAATTTGTGAGAAGGAATTATTGATCATTGGAGGAAGAACAAAGTAAAAGGTGAGGAATATACTTAACTTTATATTACATGTGTAATGATATTAGTTACTTTTCATTATTGATATCTTGTATTGCTTTAGTATTATTTTGTGGTTATTTTATGTCTTTTGTTAAATATGAATTGCTATAATCTATGTTTATTATTACTTCTGATGTTGCTCCTTGCTTTGAAATCTATTATTGTTGTTATGAAATGGAATGTGATTGTATGAGAGGAGAAATATTATTATTTCTTCTACCTTGTATTTTCTACTAGGGTTGTGGGTTCACCCATTGCCCTAGTGATATTATATGATTGCTTATATTGTAGTTGGGAATGGGGAATGCCTTTTTGGCATTTCTGCCATAGGATACCAAAGGAGGCGGTATGGGACGCATTCCTATGGTGCCCTTGGCTCTTTCCCGATTACTAATTTACATATTTAGGGCATGTCTAGAAGTGTTTGGTTAGGTGACCTCATGAGTATTACTACCCTTTCGGCGGGGGGTATTGAAGCCGGTTAACCCGTGATGTTAGTGGTCCGGGTCCCGTATGTCAAGCGGGCCCACTATCATCATAGAGAGGTAGGGTTGCACATAATAGATAAGGGCTCATGGACGCTCAAGACCGGTGAAATGACCCGTGAGAGGACATGGAGATCATCCTGTCCATTATATGTGGATGACCACCGGGGTTAATGAATGGGGTCCAACAGATGCCTCCATTGAGGATTCCATTCATAGGTGGGAAGGTATTGAACCAACAGAGCACTAGGCGTGAGGGGAAATATCCGGACCATATGTAGTACGAGACCATATGACTTTGCATTGGGCCTAAGATTATCCTTGATACGCGCCAGATCTTATACCAATGGTGATGTGAGAGAGTGGTGACCTAATCCCCAACCATGGCTTGACAAGACTTTACACAACAACCGCGGAGAACCCAACAGACGTGCTTGAGTGCCGTGAGGGAAGAGTGATGAGACCGCCCAAAGAAGACCGGTGTATGACTTAATGCGTGTCTACCATAGAGACTTCATGATAGAGTTAGGAGCATAATCATTCACATATCATATCATTGTCATTAATTACATTATTGATATTCATGTTATATGTGTGGTGTGGAATCTTAAGAATGAATGTGTGATATGATGTTGAGTTGACCTCACCTGAGTTACTTTGAACTCATTCCTTTTATATGTCTTTTTCTATTAGATTATACTGCAGGTGATGAGGACTTCTTCCAAATGGAGGATTCGTTGCTAGTATATCTTCTTGAAGGAGTGACCGAAGAAGAAGTGGATGCACATGGAGCTTCATGCCAGTATCAAGACTATTCTTTTGGGTGGGATTCCATTAGAAAACTAGTCTAGTTTAGTTTTCCGCTGCGTTGAAAACTACTCTCTTTTCTTTTCAAAACTCTGATGTTATATTTTTATTTTGAAGTAATGGATGACTGTAACCATTATTTCTATTTTGATAATTTATTACTTGAACTTGATTTATTCTTGTCCATTTAATTATGCTATATCATGTTTTGTATGGATTTGTCACTGAACCTAGATCTTGCGGTGTATCACCCCCCCCCCCCTCCCCCCCCCCCCCCCATCCCGGTTTGCGGTGGGGTGTGACATCACCTCTTCTTCAGTTTTTTTTTAACACAAAAATACAAGATAAGTCTAATATATAAATATTAAAAAGTAATGAAAATAAGAATTTAGTGAACCCATTCCTTTTTATGGTCAAAAGCCATCAAAAAACATATTATTCTCTCCTAATGGGAAGGTGATCTGGATTTTTTTTAAGGCCATCAGGCCAGATTGGTAGTGTCGCAAATACCATAGTTGATCACAAGTTCAAGACAAATTCCTGAAACCCAAGTCAAAAGAAAATATTAAGGAAGGCTTTTCTTTAATTTTCCTTCAACTAATAAAATGAGACTTTAATTGGAAAAACAATTGGGTGACTTTCATAAAGGAGAATTCTCAAATAAATAACATCCCATTCTGTTACGATAAGATTTCAAAGATCTCAAATATACTATAAATGAAACAATCAAGCTAAAGTAGGAAAATAATAAAATATAAGGAGGAGATCATATGAAAATAATTTAAATGGAAAGAAGAGATCATATAAAAATAATTTAGATTAAGGACAACTATAGAAAATCTTCCTTATCACGCTTGATATTAACATTTCTTTACTTAAACTTAAATTAAGAAATCAAAATGTGAATGAAAGATGTTGTCAATGGTCAAGGTGGAATGTTGAGAGAAAAAAAATAGAAAACAATCGTCCTACAAAGTCAACCAAGAATGGGCAGTGGAAATTTCAATTACGTCCTCCCCTAGTAAAAGGGAATTTTGTTAGGTCAATTTCTTTGTCAAAAATAGACTATCCATTTTCCTCTAGATAAAGAACACATATCCATCAATCACATCTAAAGGTTGCGTTAAGAATTAATAAATAGATTTTTTTTTTTAATTTCAATTTAATTTTAATACTTTGATGCGACTGATGGACATGTGTCATTCACTTAGAGGGTAATTGATGGCCCATTTCCTTATCTTGAATGGACCTAATAAAATTCCAGGATAGAAGTGCTCAATCCAAAAACTACAACAAACACTCCAAGCATAATGGAATTTGTTATGCCAATTTGCACTAAGCACGAAGGTTTGGTCTCAACTGGTGAATGAATCGGCCAATACCAAATAAGGATGCCCAATCTTTTAATTTAATTAACTAAGAAGCAAGAACATGATCTATACCGTGCCTCAAATACACATGTTGCTTGCAGCCAAGACCTTGGGGTTGACTAACGGTCCTCAAGAGCACATAACCCTGATTATTTGAACCATCAGATTCAAATGTGGACAAGTGTCAGAATCTGGCACCTGCGCATACGATATCCGTGTAGCCGCCAGCAAAAATCCACTCTCCAAAAATGCCTGTTTCGAGAGGCCAACACCATTCATATATGACTGACTGAGTTGACATATCGGATATAATGAATTAAAGCTACCTCATAAACTAGAGATGTGTATCTCATACATAAACCCTTCAAGGATTCCAGCTAGCTCTAAGACAGCTCTATGCTGGGAAAGCGTCAAAGCTATTGGATTGATTAAAGCCAGGATTCAAGTTTCTTTTCATTTTTTTTTAATAAAGAAAATTAAGATTGATTAATTGGCTAACAGCTCTATAGAATCTTGATTTAGCATAGAAAATGGTTCAAATCCGTCATGCACACTCTCACAAAAAGATCGAAATGAAAAACGTAGGTCATGGTCATGGAGCATGTGAACGCAACCTCATGAAACTTTCGCATCTGAAGATCATTTCTTCAGGAACGCAACTGAAGCATATACTATTATGTATACAATATCTTAATAGCACCTTTAATATTAATTAATACGAAATAAATAATAACAAATCACCTTTTCAGTCTCTCCTCCGAGCAGGTTTCATCCAGTAGAAGTTTCAGTTCAGATCTGACGGAAGCTTTTACGCTTCCAATTCAAATGAGATAGACGAGAAACATGCAAATTCCAGATAGTTCTTCAACCAGTTTCTTCCTGAGACATGAGACCAGATAGGTCTCCAACCAGTTTCTTCCTGAAGAGGAGGAGGTCTCTCTACAACCGACGATTATGCAGGAGGATATGGTGGAATTTGTCACTTGGTTTACCAAAAAAAAAAAAAAAAAAAAGAATTTGTCACCTGATTTCTGTTGGGTGAATGAATTTATAACCTGATTGCGTGCCATAGTGATATGGTCGAATTTTTGAGATTTGTTTGGGTATGATGTACAGGACCATCAAGTCATGCATTTTCGATCTCGTTGGTTGAAATTCAATAGTCAAATTTAAGATCCAACAGTCCAAAATCTTGACTTGACCATCATAAGCCTGACCCAAGCTTTTACTGGAATTTGTCACCTTTATTTTATTGCGTGCCAAAGAATGATGTCGTGGAATTTGCCACCTTATTACTTTTTTTGGGTGAATGAGTTTGTTGTCAGTGTCACCTGATTGAAAAATATACTCTGTTTTGAATTTGTCACTCGCAGAGTGAATCTTGCAATCATGAGAAGGTCAAACTTAAAAATTTTCATTGTTACAGACCCAAATCACGAACAAAGTCCCAACCATGCGTTTGTCTTTTACCTATTCGATTCTCTCCTGTGCGACAAAACTTAAGATTGCATCTTATTCTCTTCTTCCACAGCATGCATAGCTTCCCTCCAATACAATCAAGTATGTTCATTCTGATCATCAACTCGGAAACAATCTCTGTTATTTCCAACAATTTGCCCTAGCCTCAAGAAAGGGGTCGGTTGGGAAAGATAGAGAAATTCCACAAGCCACCCAAATTAAAGCGATGAATTTCACAGCTGGGTTGCTCGTCTTCCTTGTTTCTTCCATTCTCCTCTGTTCATTGACCCAAAGCACCCAAGTACAAGTTTTTCTAGCCAAGGACTGCTCAGGAGGTACATACACTGCTGGCAGCACATACAGTTCCAACCTCGGTCGTCTACTCACTGAACTATCCGCAAATGCTACCAACAGTAATGGATTTTACAAGACATCCGTTGGCCAGAATTCCGATGAAATCTATGGTCTCTATATGTGCAGAGGCGATATTAACTCCCAAGAATGTGCTTTGTGCGTTAGTACTGCTCAAGGAAATGTGACATCAAATTGTCCCAATCAAATGACGGGTATCATTTGGTATGATTTATGCATGTTACGATACTCAAACGACTCGTCCATCCTCTCAACCATGCAATCTTCTCCCTTTTATTCTCTGTGGGATGCCAATTTCACAACCAATTCAAGTCAGTCTACGCAGAATGAGCTACAATTAATTAATGACCTTGTTAATCGGGCATCGAATTCCACCCTCATGTATGCTGCTGATGCTCAAAATTATACTAACTACACTAAGATATATGGGCTGGTGCAGTGTACCCCTGATATATCTCAACAAGACTGCTTAAACTGCTTTACAGTAGCTACCTATGGTATATATAAGGGAGTAGAAATCACTAGAAACTCCACTGTAGGCTTCAGACTTCTTACGCCAAGCTGTAATCTGAGATCTGAGATCTATAATTTCACTGATCCAAACCCATCAGGGCCAGCACCACAAGGTCCACAACCAGGTTCATCACCACCACCACCACGAGGTATGGCTGTTACGAGTTCTAGTCGATAAGTGTTTCAATTTTCAAGTCATTTTTACTCAGGATGATTAGACTAGAGAGAACTTGGCTTCGTATTTTTTTTATCCTTCTAAACATGCATGATGATCTCCTCTTCAAATATTCAATGGGTTGGGTAAAAAGTAAAGGATGTATTTGGAATATATAGTAAACATTCCTGAATGTATACTCAATGGCATGGATCATAGATGAAAATAAACATCTTGGTTTTGCAGGGAATGGGACAAATTCATCAACAATTATCATTATTGTAAGTGTTGTCCTGGCAACAATAGCTGGAATTATACTTCTTTCTGTCATCTATATATGTTTACGTAAGCGGAGAAAGCCAAGGAGTGATACTAATGGTGGGTAACTATAGTTCAAATCCTTTTCTACCTTTTACATTTTATTCAGCTGTCCATGTCCCCAAAAATTTTGCATCCAAAACAATGTGAAAAATGGATTGTTTTCACAATATTCTTTGGATCATAGGAGGAATCAAGAGTAGCCATAAGGGGATTAACAAACTATTCCTTTGGAAAAATCCCCATCTTTCGGCTATCAATGCTCAGCACAAAATTGTCAGCACGTTTTCATCAGAGCATTTTTATTTGGAGAAAATTGAGTTTTTTTTTCCCTTCTGACTTTTGTTCCATTGAAAAATCCCTTGGAAGAAACATAGTGCACTCCCCATAGAACTAGTCTGGCTGGAGGAAAAGATATAGCTTTGACTACGTATGCCCACTAACATTGTTGTCAGCATTTTTTTTTTGTCAAGGCACTTGTATTGATTTCACCCCCTTTCATTGGGTGGTTGGGCATGTGTTTTAAGGTCCCAGACAGGTTAGCGTGGTGCAATCCTTACAATTCAGTTTTTTTACAATAAGAGCTGCCACATTCAACTTCTCTGATGTGAATAAGCTTGGACAAGGTGGATTCGGTCCTGTCTACAAGGTAATGATGCAAAACTATGGTGCAATTATAAATTGAATTCTTAATGTACCTTGTTGAAGATTGCAAATTGAATCCTCAAACGTGGGTTAGTAAATCACCCCATACAAGTACAAACTTCTGCTATTATTCTTTAATACAAGATGATATACAGGGTAAGCTTTTGAATGGACAAGAAATTGCTGTGAAGAGGCTTTCCAAGAACTCTGGACAAGGTGAAGTAGAATTTAAGAATGAGGTGGAGCTATTGGCCAAGTTGCGGCACAAGAATCTTGTACAGCTCCTCGGCTTCAGTTTCCATGGAAAAGAAAAGCTCCTGATCTATGAATTCTTGCCAAATACAAGCCTCGATCACTTTATTTTTGGTTGGACACTATCCTTGCTTCTCTTTCCATTGCGTATCTTTCTACTTAATGACGTTCTTACCTAGATGAAAACAAAAAGTATCTTCTGAATTTAGATGGGAAGTATAAACACATTATGATGTTTGCCTAGAGAGATAAGTAACTTTTTACAGAACATAATGAATTAGAAAACTAAGAGATCTTCATTTCAAAGCCATTTTTGCATCCATTATTTTGAGCATAAAGCATAGCTATGAGATCTAAATTAATTCCTTCAGTTTTGGAAGTGCATGTAGATTTGCAAGCACTAACTATTATTTGAGTCTTGATTTGAACTTTATTTGTGTGGACATGCAGATCCAATCAAGCGTTCATCTTTGGACTGGAATACATGTCTTAAAATAATAAGAGGGATTGCTCGAGGACTTCTCTATCTTCATGAAGAATGTCAACATAAAATTATACATCGCGATCTCAAAGCCAGCAATATCTTGTTAGACAAGGAGATGAACCCAAAAATTGCAGATTTTGGCATGGCAAGGCTTTGTGTAGTTGATGAAACTCAAATTACGAACAAGATTGTAGGAACATAGTAAGTCAATATGCTATTAACTTGTTGGTGTTTACCTATCATTCAACAATTTTGCTAAATGTCTTAGAAATTGAAAAAATATTCTTCAGTTTTTCTAGCTGGAATTAATTAAGAGGAGTAAAAGAACCATAATTTTGAATATGCAATGACATTTGTTACACTGCACTTTATTTAGTTCTTCAGTAAATTTAATAGCATAGTTTGGTTTGTTCAAATTTTTAACTTATTATCTTCATCAACTACAAACTAAAAGATAAGTCTTGATACCCTAACTGTTATAACTAAATGTGTTGAGATGGACTGCAGTGGATATATGGCTCCAGAGTATGCACTGCATGGGTTATTCTCAGATAAGTCAGATGTCTTCAGCTTTGGGGTCTTACTCTTGGAGATTGTGAGTGGTCGGAAGAACAACAGCTTTAATAAGTTGGAGCACACTGAGGACCTAATTAGCTTTGTAAGTATGGACACTAGATGTAATTTGCTTTCTTTAATTTATTAGTATTGAGAACCAATATCACTATAACTACAAGCGAATTCTTGAGGTAACCTGCTCAGATGTATTCTCCCATTGGTTTGGGCTGCCTAAAATAAATCACTTCTACATCCTATTTCCAACCCACAACTTCTCTACTCAATGGTCCTCAAACTAAGTTAATGATCAATAGGTAAAGTTCAGAATAGAAACACTTATTACATCAGCTAGAAGGTAATTAAATAATCAATGATCCATGAAAACTAAATTAAATGATCAATAGGTAAAGTCTGGAAAAGAAAACAACCATTGCATTAGGTGGAATGAGACAATATCGTAAACAGTTTTAATTTTTTAAATTTTTTAGGGTTGGTCGGGGAGGGAGAGGAGCAGTTTCAGTAAAGGAACCTAAATGAGCCCTAGAGTTTTCAAGATCATTTCCTGCAGTGGATTGACTCAACAGTCTAGATTACTGACAATGAATTAGTGGAGATCTTCAATCATGAAGAATGATACCAGAGTACCAAGAGTACCAAGAGTTTAGTAACTCTAGGTCTAAAAGAGAATGTGTACCAGTTGCTGAGTCCACTCAAGGAGTAATGGTATACACGAGTAAAGCCATACCAGAAGCTCATTGCAGTGCCTAGCTATCTAGCTGCCACACACTTTGCCATCAGTGAGCTTGTGTTGGGAATATTACAATATGAACATGGTTTGATCCAACACTTAGGAATATACCACAATTTATAAGTACATACTTAAAGTTCTAGTTGCATTATCATTTTTTACTCTGATAATCAAATCAAATGACCTACCTTTGATTTTGTTTGAATGTCTGCAGGCATGGAGAAATTGGAAGGAAAACACACCCTTGGAGTTGACAGATATAACGCTTACAGAAGACTCTTCGATAAGTGAAATGATGCAATGCGTTCATATTGGATTGCTATGTGTTCAAGAAAAGGCTGCAGACAGACCGACGACGGCATCAATTGATCATATGTTCAATCGCTCATCTATCACTCTTCCAGAACCGTTACCATCTGCCTTATCTTTTTATAGCATAAGAAGACCAGATCAACATTCCTCTCAGAATGATTTGTCAGTAACAGAGCAAGTCACATCCACAACTAAGTCAACACAATGGTCTATTAATGATACATCTAGTACAGAACTATCCGCCAGGCAAGTACATGGGGATGGTAGTGCATAAAGATGTTGGGTTTGGGTGTCTTGTATTTTGTGGGTCCATGTAATTATGGTTTTGATTGTATTTATAATTGAAATAAGGTTTGAATCAATTACTAATACTGGGGTAAAATTATAATTATATTAGGATTAGGGTTTATTCCTAACAAAAGAAAAGAAGGGTTGTGTGAAATCACTAATTATAACAGCCTCATGGTTTTGAAGTCATTATTAAACTCAATTGCATCAAAAGAGAATGTACTGTTCACCTTGTAAAATAGATTGATTATGTAATAAGTATATATATATATATATTTTTCCTCATAATCTTATAATTACAGACAGAAATCAATTGGCTGCTATAGGTTATAATTTGAAGTAGTCAATTAGTATAGAAATTTTTGAACATTGATCACCAAGAATAAAGAAAAATTGTCGCATGTAGTGTATGCTAGATTGCATACGATGCAGAAAGAAGATCTATAGCAGGAACTAATCTTGCATCCTTGCTAATACTCTCCTTCATTCGGCAAATGGTACACTTCTGATGGTGGCCACCTATCGATGAACAAATGATTAAAGAAAGAGTTTTTCACACGACATTCACTATTTTTAGAGTGAAACTATTGACCACCCACTATTATGCTATAAATTAAATAGCACCAACATAGAAATTTACAAGTTATTTTACTGTTAAATGGTAGTTAAAATTACCTAAATACCCTTATACTTATTTAAGTATCATTTAAGTAATTTAAGAATTTAAATTCAAATTATGTAAATGCCCTTTTGCCAAGAAAAATACAAAAGTATCCCAAGGGCCTTAAAACCACCGTGTGTCTCTCTCTTGTCCGACCAAGGCCAATTTTCTCTCCAATGGGAACTTTTAGGACAAAACACATTTGCCTCCTGGAATTCTTTTAGCCATGCTGCCTGTCTTGGTGGTTCTGTAGAAAAAGACGAAGGAAAGAGAACGGATTGAGATTGGAGAGGAAATATCTGCCTCATCAGTGTCGTCATCGTCTTCAACAGCGTTGGTGGCATCATTTTGCTTCTTAAGAATATTGAAGTTGAAGGCCAACCGGTCGTCGCCACCACCACGACGCTTGACATGAGTGGAGCAAGAGTCCTCGTCGGATCCATTGCTAGAAACTTCAGCATTAACAATGGAAGAATTCGAAGATTAGCCCCTTGCAAAGTCACTGGTTCTCTTTTGTTTTGTAAAGCCAGAGAAGTCCAAACCCGAAAAAGGGATTACTGATTCCGTCGCTGAGCGATTCCGTGGCAATTTGAATAGTGAGCACAAGACCCAGAAGACCGAAAATCATTTATTGTTTAAAATTGGGGTTTATGATGTCCCTGGTTCTCGATGCATAGCCTATAGCCAAATCAAAATAAAAATCAAATTGTGAAACCTGCAAAATCCAATGTCCCTAGTTCTCGATGCATAGCCCTGGTTCTCGATGCGAAACCTGCAAAATCAAAATCAAGTTAAAATTGCAAAACCCAGATGGGCAAAAAGGTTAAATCCACTCAAAAATGGAAACCAGAGATTAAAATCAAGTTAGAATTGGGAAAGCTAGAAGGGTATAGAGGTTAAATCCTACTCGAAAAAGGAAACCAGAGATTTAACTCTCCCTCTATGTAAACAAGGGAAGGGTTTTGGCCTAAAAGATCTCATCGGAGAGAGAAAATTTTTGCATGAAATTGAATAGGTCGGTTACGCTGTAGTCTTTGATCCTACAGATACACAGACCACCTTCATTGGTTTCTAGGCCCTTCCAAAGAAAGTTAGAGAAGAAGGCCTCCAAAGGCTGAAAGATATGTAGTGAAATCCTAGAAAGTCCAAAGAAACCATATTTGTCGACCTTGGCAAGAATTACCATAACTCTCAAATCCAAGCTTGCTTTGATTTGATTCTAGTGACATAAGAAAGAAGGCTCAAAGGAATATATTTTTATATGAGTAATACTTTCAACCATATCATATTCAAAGTTCCCAAAAATGTCATTGAACCAGACTGAAGTGTACAAATTGCTGCTATCAACAATGCCCATGCATTAAAACTATGCCATAACTAACCACTCCTCTAACCTCATTCAAATTTTTCTTCGAGTACATGATCGACATGCATCTACATTTCTTCTATTTTCATGTTATCCAAATTCTAATTGCATCAAAGCTCAAAAAAGCTCTAAGCCTATTGCAACTGCCACACTGCTTTAGTCCCAGTATCTGTCCATCACATATGCCACTAAATTGGCCTGCTTCCATGTTTACAACTACACATAATGAACACACATTTTAGAGTATCATTCTCATAAATGCAATCTAACAGCTGATCAAGGTCAGACTACTATTAGAGATTGATCAGGTCCCTCACCCCTGATCCCAATCTTTATGTTGTTAAGAATTTCCACTACAGGGTAGGAACAATGTTAAAGACATGTCTTCATCTCTATACCATAACCTTCAGGATGTGCTTTGCCTTTTCTGATATACCTATTATGGTGTGTTTGTCTCATTTAGGTAGAGCATATGGAAGATCATTCTCATCAGACAACAGAGGTCTTCGAGTTATGGACCTATTTATATATATCCAGCAAATAGATGGAAAGAAGATTGTGGGTCTGGACTAGCAGTATCCCTTTGTGCCTGCAACGTACGTATGAAGTTAGAGATGCATGCTTCACCCACTACGTGTGATTATTACCACCCGTGGCTCTGAATTATTTGGTAAGGGAAGATCCCGTGTTTTCTACGATGTCACACTTGCTCTGAAAGTACAGGGGATTTGCATTTTCTCGATAAGAAACCTTGCATTTTTTGTCAGCATGTTCACATTTCCTGGGTATGTTTTGTCCCAACTGCATAAATTACTGAACCTTATGCTTTATTTATTTTTAGGCTGAAATTGGAAAGCATTTAACATCAGATGGTCAATGGGAAGTCTATAAATTCCTTTGAGCAAATTGCATTGGTATCCCAAAATGGAGGTTTTAAAGCAATGATACCACTTTATGTTTAAAAAACATAAACATCTCAAAATTGAATTTTTATAGGACACATTATTCCAATTTGTCACTGAAAACCGTTAATTCACTTTTTCTTTTTCTTTTCTAATAGAGATATTTTGAAATTGAAAAA